>NC_042984.1:4077811-4312811 GCF_901001165.1 Salmo trutta | reverse complement strand
GTTCACTACAATGCTCTTAGTTAAACCAGTTTCAGTTTAAAAAAACAAAACCACTTGGCTTTGGTAAACTACTTGGTTAAATGATAGTTAGCTTCTTAGTTAGCTGACATTAACCTAGCTTGCCTCATCAATAGCCCGCTTTAAGAACAGAGGACCAAATAACAACTTATTTCAATTTCAAAATTTGAAGTCACGGTTGATTAGCTAGCTAGCTGGTTAGCTAGTTTTTCTACTGAAGAACTGTTGAATTTTACTCTTTATTATTGTCGGTCATCGTTCACCTTTCATCTCTACGGTCAAAAATCCGTTTGTGAAGCAGTCAAGTCATGATTGGTCCATTAAACCTGAGCAATTGCGTTTCAGTAGACTGCTACAGGCTATGTTCATTGGGTAGAATTTCCCCCTGTTATGAAATTATAGTAAGCATTTGCCAGAACAAAATGGATTTTGTAGAGCGAGACTGGAGAACTGGTGTGGGAGGGAGAAAAGACATCCGTTTGGGTAGTCAGGAAGCGGCGTATTTGTGAGAGTGCAGTAATTTCTTCAGGGAAAATAAATCTGTAATTCATTTACTGCAGTTCTGCTTGCTCAAAGTCACACTTGCAAGCACCATGGTTTAATTTGTGCGCACCACGCTGACCTGCGCTTGCGGGACCATGCTCAATCACATTTATTTTCTCTCGACTCGAGTGTTTACTCACTCAATTATGTTTCATCTTGCTCGCGTGAACGATCTGGGGGCTGTTCGACTTTTGAATCTGATTTGACACTACGTAGTCGCTGATCTTGTTGTTGTTGAACTGAGTGAGATCAATTGCTTGATTAATAGGACAGTAAAGTTCCAAAATGTAAGAGGACTCATTTTACATTTACATTTTTAGTCATTTAGCAGACGCTCTTATCCAGAGAGACTCAAAGTAGTGAATGCATACATTTTCATATTTATTTGTACTCCTGTGGTATTTACGTACATATTTGCAGAAATCCATTCAGGTGTGGATTTTTTTCAGAATGCATTATAGCATCTGAAGTTGCGCTGTTGCTACTTCCTGTAAACACACAGTCCAGTTCAAAGTGAATTATGACAAGCTCGTGTAGCAACTACTCGGCATCCGACCGTAGGGCACTACAGAGGGTAGTGTGTACGGCCCAGTACAGTGGGGGAAAAAAGTATTTGATCCCCTGCTGATTTTGTACATTTGCCCACTTACAAAGAAATGATCAGTCTATAATTTTAATGGTAGGTTTATTTGAACAGTGAGAAACAGAATAACAACAAAAATATCCAGAAAAACGCATGTCAAAAATGTTATAAAATGATTTGCATTTTAATGAGGGAAATAAGTATTTGACCCCTCTGCAAAACATGACTTAGTACTTGGTGGCAAAACCCTTGTTGGCAATCACAGAGGTCAGACATTTCTTATAGTTGGCCACCAGGTTTGCACACTCAGGACATCTCAGGAGGGATTTTGTCCCACTCCCCTTTGCAGATCTTCTCCAAGTCATTAAGGTTTCGAGGCTGACGTTTGGCAACTCGAACCTTCAGCTCCCTCCACAGATTTTCTATGGGATTAAGCTCTGGAGACTGGCTAGGCCACTCCAGGACCTTAATGTCCTTCTTCTTGAGCCACTCCTTTGTTGCCTTGGCCATGTGTTTTGGGTCATTGTCATGCTGGAATACCCATCCACGACCCATTTTCAATGCCCTGGCTGAGGGAAGGATGTTCTCACTCAAGATTTGATGGTACATGGCCCCGTCCATCGTCCCTTTGATTTGGTGAAGTTGTCCTGTCCCCTTAGCAGAAAAACACCCCCAAAGCATAATGTTTCCACCTCCATGTTTGACGGTGGAGATGGTGTTCTTAGGGTCATAGGCAGCATTCCTCCTCCTCCAAACACGGTGAGTTGAGTTGATGCCAAAGAGCTCCATTTTGGTCTCATCTGACCACAACACTTTCACCAGTTGTCCTCTGAATCATTCAGATGTTCATTGGCAAACTTCAGACGGGCATGTATATGTATTCTTGAACAGGGGGACCTTGCGGGCGCTGCAGGATTTCAGTCCTTCACAGCGTAATGTGTTACCAATTGTTTTCTTGGTGACTATGGTCCCAGCTGCCTTGAGATCATTGACAAGATCCTCCCGTGTAGTTCTGGGCTGATTCCTCACCGTTCTCATGATCATTGCAACCCCACGAGGTGAGATCTTGCATGGAGCCCCAGGCCGAGGGATATTGACAGTTCTTTTGTGTTTCTTCCATTTGCGAATAATCGCACCAAATGTTGTCACCATCTCACCAAGCTGCTTGGCGATGGTCTTGTAGCCCATTCCAGCCTTGTGTAGGTCTACAATCTTGTCCCTGACATCCTTGGAGAGCTCTTTGGTCTTGGCCATGGTGGAGAGTTTGGAATCTGATTGATTGATTGCTTCTGTGGACAGGTGTCTTTTTTACAGGTACAGCTAGCGATCCTCAGGAACAACCACACCAACAGGACAGAGGAAATAAAGGTAAACTAACGATGTAATGGAAGGATGAGGAAACTAACACTAAAGAGACAGTTATAAATGTGACAGCTGTGGGGGCAATATCATACACCACAGTGTCACATACGTAAAGGTCAATGCGATAAACCAATATTGTTAATAGTGAAAAGAACCGGACCAAGAATTGATCCCTGTTATGTCCAGAAAACCTGATTTAACACCGTCAATAAAGACACACTGCATTCTTTAAATAATTGTCAAACCAGCTACACGCAGCCTGGTCCAGACCAATTTATGGAAGCCTCTGAATAAGTAATGGTCAATTCTAGTGTGGAAGGCTTTAGACAATTAAGAACATAATTTAAAACCCAAAGAATTAGCAGAGATGGTGATATGACCTGGTCTGAACCCTGACTGGTGTACATTTAGAATACATGTTATAGTTAAAAAGGGATCTAAATTGAGTATTTAACATGGCTTCTATCATTTTTTTCTAGTCAAAAAAAATAAAATATTTAGGTCACCCGGGTCACCACCCTTGTGATGAGGGAGTATATAGGCTGCCTTCCAGACCCGGGGAATTGTACCAGAAATAATTGTAAGGTACAACATATGTTTTAAAAGATTCTGCAATCAGAGGAGCAGAAATCTGCAGCAAGAAAGGATCAATCAAATCAAGAAAGGACCCAGTGGATTTTTTTTTTTACACCAATTTTGCACCAAAGGCGTCTAGCACATCTCAAGTAGAAAGTTGTTGAAATGAAAAAGTAGACAGAACTTCCATCCTGCCAATTAGCAGCTGGGGTTGGGGAGGAAGGCAGTCGACTCCAGGGTCAATTCAACCACCATTTATTTCAAATAAAAAGCCTGCTAAGATAAAATGCTGATTAAAAGCATTCACTTATTTAATTTGTCTCAGTAATGATGCAAGTCTGACTAAATTTGCTTGGGTAATAAAGGAGAGGAATCTAAACGCTTCAGTGCATGAACTGTTTTCCAAATTCACCAGCAGAATCTGAGATAAAACTTAGAAAGAAGCTAGATTCAGCTTTCTTGATTAAGGAAGTGCATGTATTTCTTAATTGCCTGAGAAGCTGCCAGACAGCTACAGAGTCAGTTTTTCTAACCTTGGCCCAGGAATGATTTCTCATCATAAGATCTGAAAGTTATATAGAGAATTTGTTCAATTTTTTTTTTTTTTACTCTAAGGCATTTAAAGGGTGCGTGTTTGTCTGCCAGAGAGATATCAATAGATGAGAACCATTGTAGATCTGATTCAGGGTCAGGATGCAGCTGATAGAGGAGAAGGCAGAGTAATACACGTCATGAAGAAAAGCTTGTGGGGAGAAATGTAAAAAATGTCTCTTCCCTAATTATATTAACTAATTGTACGAGGAAGTGTGTTTTTCTGTTTGGTATCACTAATACAATAGGACAGTGATCACTGATTAGTAAAGTCACCACTGGGGGTCAATCAGAGAAGAGTTTGCGCAATTTTTTAATTTTTTTTACGTTAATCCATGTAGGTTTTACAATCAGTTGAGTCAGGTTAAAGTCAAGACAAATATTCTTAAAATGTAACAGTTTTCTATCATACTGGAACAGTTTCACACAGTGGGAATTGATATATAGTCGAGGAGATAGGAAGAAGCTGCAATTGTTGCTATTTAGCACATTGCGGCAGTACGGTGCTTATTTCCTGATTCTACTTGTCTTCCAAACAGGATGTCTGGGAAAACCTGGGAATTTTGGGAAATCTGTCAGAATTTTGCAAACCAATACAGTCATTTTTTTTTTTTTGTTAATTGATTTATGTTTCTGTTTTGCAACCCTAGCAACAGTTCCATAGGTGGAAAACAAGAAATAGAAGCATGAATAAATAAACGAATCAATAGTACAACAGTATCGGACAGCATGTGAAGTTTATTCTCAGCAACACGTTACAGCAGTACAGAAAAATACATATATTTTTTAAATGTATAAATGAAGGAATAAGTAAAGAGTGTACCCCCTATGGAGTCGAGGCATTCATGTTTCTCTTTGATGTTTGTGGTAGCAGGAATAGCCTTCAGCTAGCTGTATGGCTCTGGCGCTGCCTCAGCACCCCTCTCCTCTCCCCAGTCGATAGTGCTGTGCCGTGTGTTTGTGTGTGTGTGTGTGTGTGTGTGTGTGTGTGTGTGTGCGCGTGCCTCTGCTTCCTCCCTCCCCAGTCGATGCTACCGTGTTGCTGTGGCTATAATGCCTACTCCACCATTTTGTTTTCAGATATGAGTTTGGAATACCATTTTTGAAGTCATTTCAAACACTTTCTGTCCTTAATTGAATTTAACACAACAAAAAAAAACAGTGTGAAGTGCAGTATAGGGGCTCTAACACTGTCTGATGGTGTACACAAGGGCTCTCCAACCCTGTTCCTGAAGAGATACCCTCCTGGAGAGCTACCTTCCTGTAGGTTTTAACTCCAACCCTGTTCCTGGAGAGATACCCTCCTGTAGGTTTACACTCCAACCCTGTTCCTGGAGAGAGACCCTCCTGTAGGTTTTAACTCCAACCCTGTTCCTGGAGAGATACCCTCCTGTAGGTTTTAACTCCAACCCTGTTCCTGGAGAGATACCCTCCTGTAGGTTTTAACTCCAACCCTGTTCCTGGAGAGATACCCTCCTGTAGGTTTTAACTCCAACCCTGTTCCTGGAGAGATACCCTCCTGTAGGTTTTAACTTCAACCCTGTTCCTGGAGAGCCACCCTCCTGTAGGTTTTAACTCCAACCCTGTTCCTGGAGAGCCACCCTCCTGTAGGTTTTAACTCCAACCCTGTTCCTGGAGAGCTACCTTCCTGTAGGTTTTAACTCCAACCCTGTTCCTGGAGAGATACCCTCCTGTAGGTTTTAACTCCAACCCTGCTCCTGGAGAGATACCCTCCTGTAGGTTTTAACTTCAACCCTGTTCCTGGAGAGATACCGTCCTGTAGGTTTTAACTCCAACCCTGCTCCTGGAGAGATACCCTCCTGTAGGTTTTAACTTCAACCCTGTTCCTGGAGAGATACCCTCCTGTAGGTTTTAACTCCAACCCCGTTCCTGGAGAGCTACCTTCCTGTAGGTTTTAACTCCAACCCTGTTCCTGGAGAGCTACCCTCCTGGAGGTTTTAACTCCAACCCTGTTCCTGAAGAGCTACCTTCCTGTAGGTTTTAACTCCAACCCTGTTCCTGGAGAGATACCCCTCCTGAGGTTTTAACTCCAACCCTGTTCCTGGAGAGATACCCTCCTGTAGGTTTATACACCAACCCTGTTCCTGGAGAGAGACCCTCCTGTAGGTTTTAACTCCAACCCTGCTCCTGGAGAGCTACCTTCCTGTAGGTTTTAACTCCAACCCTGCTCCTGGAGAGCTACCCTCCTGAAGGTTTTAACTCCAACCCTGTTCCTGGAGAGATACCGTCCTGTAGGTTTACACTCCAACCCTAATCTAGCACACCTGATTCTAATAATTAGCTGGTTGATAAACTGAATCAGGTTAGTCATAACTGCAGTTAGAGTGAAAACCTACAGGAGGGTAGCTCTCCATGAACAGAGCTAGAGAGCCCTGGTATAGTCTATAGTGTATCTGATATGGTAGACTGTACTGACCCTAGAACAGAGATAGAGAGCCCTGGTATAGTCTATAGTGTATCTGATATGGTAGACTGTACTGACCCTAGAACAGAAACAAACCAGATTCAGACCATTAAACAAATAACTGCTCAATGAATCAAATCAAATCAGTTTATTTGTTACATGCGCTGAATACAACAGGTGTAGTAGACCTTACAGTGAAATGCTGAATACAACAGGTGTAGACCTTACAGTGAAATGCTGAATACAACAGGTGTAGACCTTACAGTGAAATGCTTACTTATAGGCTAAAGAAATAAAAACAACAGTAAAAAGACAGTGAAAAATAACAGTAGCGACGCTATATACAGTAGAGAGGCTATATACAGTCGAGAGGCTATATACAGTAGAGAGGCTATATACAGTAGAGAGGCTATATACAGTAGTGAGGCTATATACAGTAGAGAGGCTATATACAGTAGAGAGGCTATATACAGTAGTGAGGCTATATACAGTAGTGAGGCTACATACAGACACCGGTTAGTCAGGCTGATTGAGGTAGTATGTACATGTAGATATGGTTAAAATGACTATGCATATATGATGAACAGAGAGTAGCAGCAGTGTAAAGAGGGGTTGGTGGGTGGCGGGACACAATGCAGATAGCCCGGTTAGCCAATGTGCAGGAGCACTGGTTGGTCGGCCCAATTGAGGTAGTATGTACATGAATGTATAGTTACAGTGACTATGCATATATGATGAACAGAGAGTAGCAGCAGCGTAAAAGAGGGGTTGGGGGGGGGGGGGGGCACGCAATGCAAATAGTCTGGGTAGCCATTTGATTACCTGTTCAGGAGTCTTATGGCTTGGGAGTAAAAACTGTTGAGAAGCCTTTTTGTCCTAGACTTGGCACTCCGGTACTGCTTGCCATGTGGTAGTAGAGAGAACAGTCTATGACTGCGGTGGCTAGGGTCTTTGGTGTAGAGGTCCTGGATGGCAGGCAGCTTAGCCCCAGTGATGTACTGGGCCGTACACAATACCCTCTGTAGTGCCTTGCGGTCAGAGGCCGAGCAATTGCCGTACCAGGCAGTGATGCAAACAGTCAGGATGCTCTCGATGTTGCAGCTGTAGAACCTTTTTGAGGATCTCAGGCCCCATGCCAAATCTTTTTAGTTTCCTGAGGGGGAATAGGCTTTGTCATGCCCTCTTCACGACTGTCTTGGTGTGTTTGGACCATTCTAGTTTGTTGGGGATGTGGACACCAAGGAATTTGAAGCTCTCAACCTGCTCCACTACAGTCCGATCGATGAGAATGGGGGCGTGCTCGGTCCTCCTTTTCCTGTAGTCCACAATCATCTCCTTAGTCTTGTTCACATTGAGGGAGAGGTTGTTATTCTGGCACTACCCGGCCAGGTCTCTGACCTCCTCCCTATAGGCTGTCTCGTTGTTGTCGGTGATCAGGCCTACCACTGTTGTGTCGTCTGCAAACTTAAAGATGGTGTTGGAGTCATGCCTGGCCATGCAGTCGTGGGTGAACAGGGAGTACAGGAGGGGACTGAGACCCCAGTGTTGATGATCAGCGTGGCAGATGTGTTGCTACCTTCCCTCACCACCTGGCCCGTCAGGAAGTCCACGATCCAGTTGCAAAGGGAGGTGTTTAGTCCCAGGGTCCTTAGCTTAGTGATGAGCTTTGAGGGCACTATAGTGTTGAACGCTGAGCTGTAGTCAATGAACAGCATTCTCACGTAGGTGTTCCTTTTGTCCAGGTGGGAAAGGGCAGTGTGAAGTGCAATAGAGATTGCATCATCTGTGGATCTGTTTGGGCGGTATGGAAACTGGAGTGGGTCTAGGGTTTCTGGGATAATGGTGTTGATGTGAGCCATTACCAACCTTTCAAAGCACTTCATGGCTACGGATGTGAGTGCTACGGGTCTGTAGTCATTTAGGCAGGTTGCCTTTGTGTTCTTGGGCACAGGGTCTATGGTGGTCTGCTTAAAACATGTTGGTATCTGAACTGGATGAAATGTTGCTTACCCCAAGGATTTTATCCACCTGTTGTTTTTGTCATTGTGATTCTGTTTGTGATTTAGATTGTTGTATGTATTTATAAAGTCAAGCACTATGTGTGGTGATGCTGTGCTGTTGAGTTTGAGATGAGACAGATTTCCCGACACAATAAAACAGTAACGCTTTACTTGACAACCAGTGTGATAACATGGTCATAACCATGTCATCATGTGTCATAACCATGTCATAATGTGTCAACCATGATGTCATAATGTGTCATAACCATGTCATAATGTGTCATAACCATGTCATAACGTGTCATAACCATGTCATTATGTGTCAACCATGATGTCATAATGTGTCATAACAATTTTATAATGTGTCATAACCATGTCATAACGTGTCATAACCATGTCATAATGTGTCAACCATGATGTCATAATGTGTCATAACAATTTTATAATGTGTCACAACCATGTCATAATGTGTCATAACAGCTGACATAACTTGTCATAACATGGTCATAACACTGTCTTGACCCATATATTTACAGGGTGTCAAAACTCACATTTATTTAAATTCATTTTTTCCCTGCCAAGAAGTTTCCTTTCGTTTGAAAGTTTGTTTCTTAAATCCTTTGTTATTGTTGTAATGAATTCTTTACATGTCACGGGCGTCGTAGTGATTGGACCAAAATGCAGCGGGGATGTGAATGCTCATTTTCTTCTTTATTAAATAAATGAACACTGAACAAAAAGAACGACGAAAACAGTCCTGTCAGGCACACAGCTAAACAAGGAACAACTACCCACAAAACCCATACAAAAACACCCCTACTAAATAGGACCTTCAATTAGAGGCAACGAGGAACAGCTGCCTCCAATTGAAGGTCAAAACAATAAACTAAACATAGAAATAGAATAACTAGAAAATAGAACATAGAAATACAAAACATAGAACACTACCCAAAACCCCCGACAACACAAAACAAACACACCCCTGCCACGTCCTGACCAAACTACAACAACAAATAACCCCTTATACTGGTCAGGATGTGACATTACAGTCATGTTTTTTAAGCATATTTTAAATAACTTGTAGAAAATACACTTTATGACACTGTCAAGAAGCATTATGACCGTCGTAATCATATAAGCCAGAGAGGCCAATCACGTACATGTTCTTATAACAGTCATCAGTCTAAAAGAGGGCGTCTTGTCCCGCTCCTGAAATCTGCTCCTGCATTCATCCCAGTCATCAGCAACAGAGCATTGGGGTAGGTGCAGGCGTCGGCGTAATTACAATGATAATTTAATATGGTCAATAAAAATAAAATGTACTGTGTATAACATAAATATACTGTTGACAAGTAGGCTATGGTGAACTGGAATGTTTTGCCTTGTGTGGTAGGATTTTGGGGGTTTTGACACTCTTATGTAGGTGTCATAACCAGCCATAAAATAACACAATATGTCACAACAGGTGTAAATATATGGGTCATGACAGTGTTATGATCATATTATGAAATGGTTATGACAAGTTATGTCAGCTATTATGACAGGTTATGACAATTTATGTCAGCTATTATGACAGGTTATGACAAGTTATGTCTGCTATTATGACATGGTTATGACCAGTTATGTCAGCTATTATGACAGGTTATGACAAGTGATGTCTGCTGTTATGACAGGTTATGACAAATTATGTCAGCTATTAGGACAGGTTATGACAAGTTATGTCTGCTGTTATGACACGGTTATTTTGACATGATCATTTTAGCAGACTCTCTTATCTAGAGCGACTTACAGTGCATTCATCTTAAGATAGCTATGTTGGACATACCACATATCACAGGCATTAACACAGCTAACAGTAAAGTCAGAGCTAGTGAAGTGTTACCCAATAAATAAATGATTAAAACCCAGTGTGAACCACAGTGCAGGGATGCTAGCTAACTCTGTCTATCTGTTGCAGTGCAGAGGAGACAGTACACAAGACAGGACACCTCCCCTCCTTCTCCATCCACTAAGGGACCTTACAGACCGAGACTCTGTTAGCTATAATTGCATGTTTAACATGGTTTTTTTTTTATGACTACCTCATCTCTGTACCCCACACATACAGATAATTGTAAGTTCCCTCAGTCAAGCAGTGAATTTCATACACATAGTTCAACCATAAAGACCAGGGAGGGTTTCCAATGCCTCGCAAAGAAGGGCACCAATTGGGTAAAAAATATAAAAAGCAGACATTGAATATCCCCTTTGAGCATGGTGAAGTTATTAATTACACTTTGGCTGGTGTATCAAAACACCCAGTCACTACAAAGATACAGGCGTTCTGTCACGGTTGTCATCTGGAATGGAGGACCAAAACGCAGCAGGAATGTGGATGCTCATCTTGATTTATTTATAAAATAAAGTGAACACCAAAATAACAAACAACGAAGACCTAACGATCAACACAACAGTCTTGTAAGGCTCACACAGGCAAAACAAGAAACAATCTCCCACAAACACTACACCAAACACATACCCATATATAGGACTCTCAATCAGGGGCAACGAGAAAGCACCTGCCTCCAATTGAGAGTCCAACCCCCCATTAACCTAAACATAGAAATACAGCAAACCAGAAAGAACATAGAAATACCAAAACATAGAACATAGACCAAAAACCCTGAAATAATAAATCAAACACCCTACTACATAAAACACCACCCCAAACCACATAAAACAAATACCCTCTGCCACGTCCTGACCAAACTACAATAAAAAATAACCTTTATACTGGTCAGGACGTGACACGTTCTTCCTAACTCAGTTGCCGGAGAGGAAGGAAACCTCTCAGGGATTTCATCATGAGGCCAATGGTGACTTTAAAACAGTTACAGAGTTCAATGGCTGTGAAAGGAGAAAACTGAGGATGGATCAACAACATTTTACTTACGCAACAATACTGACCTAATTGACAGAGTGAAAAGAAGGAAGCCTGTACAGAATAAAAATATTCCAAAACATCCATCCTGTTTGCAACAAAGCACTGTCAATGCCACTCCGACATTGCTCGATCTAGTATTTAAATATTAAATTAGTTCAATTTTTTTACTTTTAGATTTGTGTGTATTGTTGTGAATGATTTTTAGATACTACTGCACTGTTAGATACTACTGCACTGTTGGAGCTAGGAACACAAGCATTTTGCTACACCTGCAATACAAATCTGATAAATATGTGTATGTGACCAAGAATATTTGATTTTAAGTAATACTGTAAAAAAATGTGGTAAAGCAATTAACTTTTTGTCCAGAATACAATGTGTTTGGAACAAATCCAATGCAACACATTAGTGAGTACCACTCTCCATATTTTCAAGCATACTGGTGGCTGCATCTTGTTATGGGTATTCTTGTAATCATTAAGGACTGGGGAGTTTTTCGGGATAAAAAAAGAAAAATAATACAGCTAAACACAGGCAAAATCCTGGAGGAAAATCTAGTTCAGTCTGCTTTCCACCAGATACTGGGAGATGAATTCACATTTCAGCAGGACAATAACCTAAAACACAAGGTCAAATCTACACTGGAGTTGATTACCAAGAAGTCTGTGAATATTCCTGAGTGGCCGAGTTACAGTTTTGACTTAAATCTATGGCAAGACTTGAAAATGGTTGTCTAGTAATGATCAACAACCAATTTGACAGAGTTTTAAGAATTTTGAAAAGAATAATGGGCAAATATTGCAATATACAGGTGTGAAAAACTCTTAGAGACTTACCCATAAAGACTCACAGCTGTAATCACTGCAAAATATGCTTCTACAAAGTATTGATATGTCTGTAATTAATTTTCAATACATTTGCAAACATTTCTAAAAACATGTTTTCATTGTGGTGTATTGTGTGTAGGATGGGTGAGATTAATATTTTTTTTAATCCATTTTGAATTCAGGCTGTAAATGTAGAAAATGTAGAAAAAGTCAAGGGGTACGGAAAACTTTCTGAAGGCACTGTATATAACCATAGAAAGGTAATAAATGTGCGTATGTTGTGAATGTTGTGAATGTTGTGAATGTTGTGAATCTTGCGTATGTTGCGAATGTTGTGAATGTTGCGAATGTTGCGTATGTTGCTAATGTTGCATATGTTGTGAATGTTGTGAATGTTGCGAATGTTGTGAATGTTGCAAATGTTGCGAATGTTGTGAATGTTGTGAATGTTGCAAATGTTGCGAATGTTGTGAAGGTTGCGAATGTTGCGAATGTTGCGAATGTTGCGAATGTTGCCCTCAATGAAAGAAGACTGAACAAGATGAAATGGAGGTCAAATAGAGGACCAGAGATATTGGATCAATGACCAATCTTTTCTCTATAAAACATCTGCAGTAGGTAGGCCGCGAGTCTCCTGCAACTGGCTGACTGAATCTGTACGTTCCCTTTATACTTTCTGCTGATTCTCAGGAAGTGGCTTTCGGAAGCACAAAGAAAACATCAGGGGACCTCATTGTGTAGAAACTATTCTAAAATACTACGTACAAACAGAATTTAGAATGTTCATATGCATAGAAAAAGTGTGATTTATGAAACAATCCCACGAGCGTTATAGGAGATAACCATTGATATATACCAGTCGTTCTCATCCTCAGTGCTGGTGCACAAACTAGGATATTTGTATTCTCGAAAACTCCACTAGTTAACCATATACGGTCAAAATCATCCCTTTAATAAAGCCCGTGGAGATTATATACAACTCTGTACCATGAAATACATCACGACACCCAAAGAATCAATCAAAAAAAATCAAGGTTTTAATTTGACTCGTTCAGTTGTGGTTTGACCAGTAATAATAAAAACATAGCTACAAAGAGATGAACATTAGGACCATTCAATCTGCTTCAGCGATGGTAAATAAACTTCAAATGAGTAGTCAATAGTCACCAATTAAGCCATCCATCCTCAACTGCTTCCTCCTGTAGGTGTATAGGCCAACATTGCTGTTCTTGCCAACACATTTGTACATCACATAACCTACGTATCACCTGCACATTAAGGGGCAGTTTTCCCAGACACAAATTAAGCCTAAACATGCTGACCACACCGCTCACGTCGCCGTCCTCGAGCGTTGCAAAATCAATGTACACATACATGCTATTCAATGAAGTTATCCACACTGCTCACGCCTGACAGTCAGCGTCTGCATGGCCAGGCGCTAAAATAGTAATTGGTTCTATTTGTGACGCTCAACACGCTTCAAGTCCGGCCTTTCTCATCTCCTCGTCGGTTTATACCCACATCCCATCTCCTCATTGGTTTATAGGAGCATAAACCCACGTGCCATCTCCTCATTGGTTTATAGGAGCATAAACCCACGTGCCATCTCCTGATTGGTTTATAGGAGCGTATACCCACATCCCATCTCCTCATTGGTTTATAGGAGCGTATACCCACGTGCCATCTCCTCATTGGTTTATAGGAGCATATACCCACATCCCATCTCCTCATTGGTTTATACCCACATCCCATCTCCTCATTGGTTTATAGGAGTATAAACCCACGTGCCATCTCCTCATTGGTTTATAGGAGCATATACCCACGTGCCATCTCCTCATTGGTTTATAGGAGCATAAACCCACGTGCCATCTCCTCATTGGTTTATAAGAGCATAAACCCACATCCCATCTCCTCATTGGTTTATAGGAGCGTATACCCACGTGCCATCTCCTGATTGGTTTATAGGAGCGTATACCCACGTGCCATCTCCTGATTGGTTTATAGGAGCATATACCCACGTGCCATCTCCTGATTGGCTTATAGGAGCATAAACCCACATCCCATCTCCTGATTGGTTTATAGGAGCATAAACCCACATCCCATCTCCTGATTGGTTTATAGGAGCATAAACCCACGTGCCATCTCCTCATTGGTTTATAGGAGCATATACCCACGTGCCATCTCCTCATTGGTTTATAGGAGCATAAACCCACGTGCCATCTCCTGATTGGTTTATAGGAGCATATACCCACATCCCATCTCCTCATTGGTTTATAGGAGCATAAACCCACATCCCATCTCCTCATTGGTTTAAAGGAGCATAAACCCACGTGCCATCTCCTCATTGGTTTATAGGAGCATAAACCCACGTGCCATCTCCTCATTGGTTTATAGGAGCATATACCCACGTGCCATCTCCTCATTGGTTTATAGGAGCATAAACCCACGTGCCATCTCCTGATTGGTTTATAGGAGCATATACCCACATCCCATCTCCTCATTGGTTTATAGGAGCATAAACCCACATCCCATCTCCTCATTGGTTTATAGGAGCATATACCCACATGGGTGATTGAAAGATGATCTGAGGTCCTCACTCCTGTCGGTTTTAGCAATTTACCATAAAGTTGGTTGCCAACCGTCATATGAAGTCCAAAGAAGAAAAAGAAGCCTGAATGAAGGAGGCGAGATGATCGGAGAAACTAATATGGTTTAACGTTGTATCTGTGGATTAATAATCGGAGTTTGGACCTTGTTGCATTTCAGGTAAAATAACAACCCAATGTTTATATGCCAGGACAAATTAGGTAGCAACAGCAAGCTAGCTAGCTAAATAGGACAAATTAGGTAGCAACAGCAAACTAGCTAGCTAAATTGCCATAAATGTTTCATGTTTTTTTCGACCTGTCTACAAATTAATATAATTGGTTCAGAGTTCATTTTGATATTTCAACCTGCGTTTCAAAATAATTCAAATCAACGTGCGTGCGTTGGCATAAACCTATACTACAAATGATTTCCAATGGAGATTCTCCATTGCACATGCTTTTTTTTAGTCCAGGACTAGGATTAATCTACGTTTAACTGTTTTAAAGCCTTTTCTGCTCACAGAGTTGAACTCTGTTTTGGGATGGTGCTCTTTTATGGCGACGTTGGTGCAGTCTATTTCGCCGTTCGCATTTGGGAACCCGTTGATGACAACGAAACCCTTGTTGACATCAACCTGTCGTGCGATGGTGTACGGATGGCACTTGGATGTGCACCGGAATGGCATGTGTTTGCCTTTCTAAAGTAGTTGTCAAATTTGAGCAAAAAATGATATAAGATTGGTTTTGGGAAATTATATCTGATGAGCCAACATGTACTTTTTGCAACAACAACAAAAAAAGTCCCAAATCTTCCAGCAGAGCAGCATCAACGTCTCATCTCTGTCTTTTATAGGATCTCAACAATGGTTTCCCTTTCACACGTGCCTTTAATTTAACAAATGACTGTAATTTATATGGATTATTATCATTACAAATACACTTATGTGGTCAATTATATGCCTGTCAAGATATGTTGCAGGAATTCACAATGGAAATCAAAAAATGCTGTAATTATTTCTCACATTTTCCAGATATTTTCAACATATCTTTTCCCCATTCTACGCTTGACAAGCAGTTCCCTTATTCCACCACTTGGCACTGTGTGTATGCATGGTCATGGCTGTGCATAACTGCACACACTCTGAAAGAAAACGTTAATATTGATAAATCATACTTTGTATGGAAATTATTCCACGCATGGTTTATGCACAGATTTGTGCCTGATTGATAAATGAGGCCCAGGTCTTGTGACATGTTTCTCAGGAGGTTTGAAATAGAGGAGAAAAAAAATACAGATTTTTTTTGGGTGATCTGAAAATGTTGGATCTTAATTTGAGCCAGTTTGCTACAGCAGGAAAATAATCATACAGCTACAAGAAATGTAAATTATTATGTGGATTATAATAAATTAAACATTTTCGTAGGCATTGATACATCTTTCATTAGGACAAATCAATTCCGACATTTAAAGTACAAATTACAAACTTTAGAAGCCTTTATAAACCTTGAATAAACTACAAGTTTGCATTTTCATTTCTCAGCAACAAAAGAATGATCAAATTAAGATCCTACATCCGCAATGCTATCACCTCTAAAAGGTTTGCAAAATTACTGTAACTTTTCCAGAAATCCCAGTTGGAAGAATGAAGGGAATAGGCAAGAAGGGATTAGGCAGGAAATCTGAACTCTTCCAACCAGGATTTCTGGAAATTCTGTTAATGGAAATTTGCCACGCTAAACGGTCCTAACACGCTAATCACTAAAATAATCACCATGTCTTGCTTAATGTTCCAAGGTTGTGCTTTCGCATGCATCTTTTTATCAGCTGAGGAGGAAGAGGAGGAGGAAGGTGATGAGGAAGAGGATGAGGAGGAGGAATGGGGAGGAGGAGGAAGAGAAGGGGGTGAGAGTTAGGAGTCGGGGTGAGGTGGAGGAGAGAAGGAAGAGGAGTGGCTGAGTTAGAAGAGTGGAGGAGGAGGAGGAAGAGGAAGGGTGTGGAGAGGAGGAGTCGGGGTGAGGTGGAGGAGAGAAGGAAGAGGAGTGGCTGAGTTAGAAGAGTGGAGGAGGAAGAGAAGGGGGTGAGAGTTAGGAGTCGGGGTGAGGTGGAGGAGAGAAGGAAGAGGAGTGGCTGAGTTAGAAGAGTGGAGGAGGAAGAGGAAGGGTGTGGAGAGGAGGAGTGTGGGGAAGCAGAAGGAAGGACAGTAGGAGTGTGGAGAAGCAAAGGGAAGGAGAGGAGGAGTGTGGGGAAGCAGAGGGAGGGAGAGGAGGAGTGTGGGGAAGCAGAGGGAGGGAGAGGATGAGTGTGGGGAAGCAGAGGGAGGGAGAGGAGGAGTGTGGGGAAGCAGAGTGAAGGACAGTAGGAGTGTGGGGAATCAGAGGGAAGGAGAAGAGGAGTGTGGGGAAGCAGAGGGAAGGAGAGGAAGAGTGTGAGGAAGCAGAGGGAGGGAGAGGAGGAGTGTGGGGAAGCAGAGGGAGGGAGAGGATGAGTGTGGGGAAGCAGAGGGAGGGAGAGGAGGAGTGTGGAGAAGCAAAGGGAAGGAGAGGAGGAATGTGGGGAAGCAGAGGGAGGGAGAGGAGGAGTGTGGGGAAGCAGAGGGAGGGAGAGGAGGAGTGTGGGGAAGCAGAGGGAGGGAGAGGATGAGTGTGGGGAAGCAGAGGGAGGGAGAGGAGGAGTGTGGAGAAGCAAAGGGAAGGAGAGGAGGAATGTGGGGAAGCAGAGGGAGGGAGAGGAGGAGTGTGGGGAAGCAGAGTGAAGGACAGTAGGAGTGTGGGGAATCAGAGGGAAGGAGAAGAGGAGTGTGGGGAAGCAGAGGGAAGGAGAGGAAGAGTGTGAGGAAGCAGAGGGAAGGAGAGGAAGAGTGTGGGGAAGCAGAGGGAAGGAGAAGAGGAGTGTGTGGAAGCAGAGAGAATAAGAGGGAGTGTGGGGAAGCAGAGAGAAGAAGAGTGAGTGTGGGGAAGCAAGGAGAAGAAGAGGGAGTGTGGGGAAGCAGAGGGATGGAAAGGAGTGTGGAGAAGCGGAAAAAAGGAGGGGAGGAGTGTGGGGAAGCAGAGGGAAGGAGAAGAGGATATGGAAGGAGGCTGAGGAGATGAGGAGGAAGGAGGATAAGAAGGGTGAGGAGCAGGAATGAGGGGGTTAGGAGAGTTAGGAGCGGGAGAGGGGGTTGGAGGGTAAAAGGAGTGAGAGTTAGGGAGAGAGGGGTTGACTGATTCCCAATGCTAACTGACAAGCTGTGGGTGTGGAGGACTGGACCTCTGGCATCGTGACTGAAACGCTAATCAGACCAGCCAGCCGTTGTGTGTGTCTCAGGCCTGTCTGATGGGGTTCATTTAGAGCTGTTGAATGCAGAGTTGCAGCCCTGCTAGTGACGTGTGCTCTCTGCTCCCTCACATCCCTGGCAAATCAAAGGTAGCAAGGCTTTCATTTAATGTATGGTTTGTTGCATAGCCTGGTAACTCTTTTGTTTAATGTATGGTTTGATGCTTAGCCTGGTAACTCTTCAGTTTAATGTATGGTTTGATGCAAAGCCTGGTAACGCTTTAGTTTAATGTATGGTTTCAAATCAAAATCAAATAGAATCCCCCCCAAAATGACTTGTCACATGCGCCGAATACAATAGACCTTACAGTGAAATGCTGAAAACAACAGGTGTAGACCTTACAGTGAAATGCTTACTTACAAGCCGTTATTAACCAACAATGAAGTTAAAGAAATAGACTTTAATTTACTAAATAAACTAAGGTAAAAAAATTTAATAAAAAGTAACACAATAAAATAACAATAATGAGGCTATGTACAGGGTCACTCTGCGGGGGTACAGGTTAGTCGAGGGGTGACGTGACTATGCATAGATAATAAACAGCGAGTAGCAGCAGTGTAAAAACAAATGGAGGAGGGGGTGTCAATGTAAATAGTCCCGGTGGCCATTTGATTAATTGTTCAGCAGTCTTGGGGGTCGAAGCTGTTATTAAGGAGCCTTTTGGACCTAGACTTGGCGCTACAGTACCGCTTGCCGTGAGGTAGCAAAGAGAACAGTCTATGACTTGGGTGACTGGAGTCATTGACAATTTTTTGGTCCTTCCTCTGACACAGCGTAGTATGTAGGTCCTGGATGGCAGGAAGCTTGGCCCCAGAAATGTACTGGGCCATACACGCTACCCTCTGTAGCGCCTTACGGTCAGATGCCGAGCAGATGGCATACCAGGTGGTGATGAAACCGGTCAGGAAACTCTAGATGATCTGAGGACACATGCCAAATCTTTTCAGTCTCTTGAGGGGCAAAAGGCGTTGTCGTGCCCTCTTCACGACTGTCTTGGTGTGTTTGGACCATTATAGTTTGTTGGTGATGTGGACACAAAGGAACTTGAAACTCTTGACCTGCTCCACTACAGCCCTGTCGATGTTAATGGGGGCCTGTTCGCCCCTCCTTTTCCTGTTGTCCACGATCAGCTCCTTTGTCTTGATTCACGTTGAGGGAGAGGTTGTTGTCCTGGCACCACACTGCCAGGTCCCTGACCTCTTCCCTATAGGCTGTCTCATCATTGTCAGTGATCAGGCCTACCACTGTTTTGTCATCAGTAAACTTAATGATGGTTTTGGAGCCATGCAGTCGTGTGTGAACAGGGAGTACAGGAGGGCACTACGCACGCAACCTTGAGGGGCCCCATGTTTTTATTTTTTATTTTATTTAACCTTTATTTAACTAGGCAAGTCAGTTAAGAACAAATTCTTATTTACAATGATGGCCTACACCGCCCAAACCCGGACGACACTGGGCAAATTGCGCGCCGGCAGTGTTCAGGATCAGTGTGGCAAATGTGTTGTTGCCTACCTTTACCAGATGGGGGGCGGCTCATCAGGAAGTCCAGGATCTAGTTGCAGATTGAGGTGTTTAGTCCCGGGGTCCTTAGCTTAGTGATGAGCTTTGTGGGCACTATGGTGTTGAACGCTGAGCTGTAGACAATTTACAGCATTCTCACATAGGTGTTCCTTTTGTCCAGGTGGGAAAAGGCAGTGTGGAGTATGATTAAGATTGTGCTATCTGTGGATCTGTTTGGGCGGTATGTCAATTGGAGTGGGTATAGGGTTTCCGGGATGATGATGTTGATGTGAGCCATAACCAGCCTTTTAAAATACTTAATGGCTACTGACGTGACTGCTACAGAGTGGTGGTCATTTAGGCAGGTTACCTTCATTTTCTTGGGCACATGGTCCATGGCGGTTTGGAACATGTAGGTATTACAGACTCGGTCAGGGAGAGGTTGAAAATGTCAGTGAACACACTTGCCTGTTGGTCTGTGCATGCTCTGAGTACACCTCCTGGTAATCTGTCTGGCCCCACGGCTTTGTGAATGTTGACCTGTCTAAAGTTCTTGCTCACATCGGCTATGGAGAGCTTGATCGAACAGTCGTCTGGAACAGCTGGTGCTCTCATGCATGCTTCAGTGTTGCTTACGTCGAAGCGAGCATGAAAGGCATTTAGCCCATCTGGTAGGCTCCCATCACTGGGCAGCTCACGGCTGGGTTTCCCTTTGTAGTTCGTAATATTTTGCAAGCCCTGCCACATCTGACGTGCGTCGGAGCCAGTGTGGTAGGATTCAATCTTAGTCCTGTACTGATTCTTTTCCTGTTTGATTGTTCGTCTGACGGCATAGCGGGATTTCTTATAAGCTTCCAGATTAGTGTTCCGCTCCTTTAAAGCGGCAGCTCTAGCCTGTAGCTCGGTGCAGATGTTGCCTGTAATCCATGGTTTCTGGTTGGGATCTGTACGCACGGTCATTGTGGGGATGACGTCTTCGATGCACTTATTGATGAAGCTTGTGACTGAGGTGGTATACTCCTCAATGCCATTGGGAGAATCCCGGAACATATTCCAGTCTTTGCTAGCAAAACAGTCCTGTACCGTAGCATCCTTGTTTTCTGACCACTTCCGTATTGAGCGAATCACTGGTACTTCCTGCTTTAGTTTTTGCTTGTAAGCAGGAATCTGGAGGATAGAATTATGGTCAGATTTGCCAAATGGAGGGTGAGGGAGATCTTTGAATGTATATCTGTGTGTGGAGTAAAGGTGGTCTAGAGTTTTTTTCCCTCTGGTTGCACATGTGACATGTTGGTAGAAATTAGGTGACTCAGATTTATGTTTGCTTGCATTAAAGTCCCCGACCACTAGGAGCGCCGCTTCTGGATGAACATTTTCTTGTTTGCTTATGGCCTTAGGGCTCCCGAGTGGCACAGCCGTCTAAGAATGTGTTCTTAACTGACTCGCCTAGTTAAATCAAATATAAAGCTCGTTGAGTGCGGTCTTAGTGCCAGCATTGGTTTGTGGTGGTAAAAAGTCAGCTACGAAAAATATAGGTAGATAGTTGGTCTACAGCTTATCATGCGGTACTTTTCCTCAGGTGAGCAATACCTTGAGACTTCCTTAATATTAAACATCGCGCACCAGCTGTTATTGACAAATAAACACACACCCCCATCCCTCATCTTACCGGACGTAGCTGTTCTGTCCTGCTGATGCATGGAAAACCCAGTCAACTGTATATTATCCATGTCATCGTTCAGCCATGACTCGGTGAAACATAAGATATTATACATTTACATTTTTACATTTTAGTCATTTAGCAGACGCTCTTATCCAGAGCGACTTACAGTAGTGAATGCATACATTTCATTTCAAACCTGGCATTGCACACACCATGCTGGCGTTGCAAACACCATGCTCTACCAACTGAGCCACAGGGAAGACAGTATAGTTTTTAATGTCCCATTGGTAGGATAGTCATGAACGGAGCTCATCCAGTTTATTCTCCAGTGATTGCACGTTGGCTAATAGAACGGATGATAGAGGCGGGTTATCAACTCGCCGGCAAATTCTCACAAACCGAACTCCACCCCCTTTACCAGCGTCTTTTCTTCACAAGAATGATGGGGATTTGGGCCTGGTCTCTGAGAAACAGTATATCTATCACGTCGGACTCATTAAAGAAAAAATCTCTGTCAAGTTCGAGGTGAGTAATCTGATATCCAGAAGCTATTTTCAGTCATAAGAGAAAGTAGCATCAACATTATGTACAAAATAAGTTACAAACAATGTGAATTTAAAAAAATAAAAAATAGCACAGTTGGTTAGGAGCCTGTAAAATGGCAGCCATCCCCTCTGGCGCCATTCAGCCTTCCCTGTAGCTCAGTTAGTAGAGCATGGTGTTTGCAACGACAGGGGTGGGTTGTGGGTTTGATTCCCATGGGGGGCCAGCACAGGAAAAAAAAAAATATGTATGAAATGAAATGTATGCATTCACTACTGTAAGTCGCTCTGGATAAGAGTGTCTGCTAAATGACTAAAATGTAAATGTAAAGTATGCTTAGCCTGGTAGCTTTTTAGTTTAATGTGTGATTTGATGCTTAGCCTGGTAATGATTTAGTTTAATGCACAAAATGGTGATGCTTTATTTTAATGTGCAGTTTAATGCATGGTCTGGTGGTGCTGGTATTTTAATGTGCAGTTTAATGCATAGTCTGGTGGTGCTGGTATTTTAATGTGCAGTTTAAACGGATCCGCCCCTTTTTTTCAATTTTCACTTAAAATGACATACCCAAATGTACCTGCCTGTAGCTCAGGACCTGAAGCAAGGATATGCATATTCTTGGTACCATTTGAAAGGAAACACTTTGCCAAAGGCCATAATGTATTATTCCAGCCCAGGTGCAATTTAGATTTTGCCACTATATGGCAGTAGTGTATGTGCAAAGTTTTAGACTGATCCAATGAACCATTATATTTCTGTTCAAAATTCTGTATTCAAGACTGCCCAAATGTGACTAATTTGTTTATTAATAACTTTTCATGTTCAAAATTGTGCACTCTCCTCAAACAATAGCATGGTATTATTTCACTGTAATAGCTACAGTAAATTGGACAGCACAGTTAGATTAACAAGAATTTAAGCTTTCTGTCAATATCAGATATGTCTATGTCCTTGGACATTTTCTTCTTACTTACAAGCTCATGCTAATTGCATTAGCCTACGTTAGCTCAACCGTCCGCACGGTCTAGTGGCGCTGGTATTTTAATGTATGGTATAAAGCATGGTACTGTATAGTGACACTTCAGTTCAGGGGTGTCAAACTCATTCCACAGAGGGCCCAGTGTCTGCAGGTTTTTGTTTTTTCCTTTCAGTTAAGACCAAGACAACCAGGTTCGGCATATTTATTTGTTTATGTCCATCTAAATGTTAGCTATTAAAATCAGATCCAACAAGAACAGCAAGGGGTTAAAAATCCATCCGTTTCAAAAAAAGATGTCAATGTATGCCGATGACTTTTCTTAAGTCTGCAATCTGGATCCCTGCACGGTTTCATTGAAGATAACTTTTCTAGCCTCTCTGGACTAAAACCCAATTAAGTGTGACATATTAGGTATTAGAGCGTTAAAATAAACAATGTTTATACAACCTTGTAGTTTACCAATACAATGGGCTGATGGTGAAGTAAACATACTTGATATTCTTATCTCTAAAGATATAAATGAACTTACCAAAACCAATTTTAATAAAAAGGTGGCAAAAATAGACAAGATTCTGCAAACATGGAGAGGTAAATACAAGTCTATTTTATGGTAAAATCACAGTTTAATTATTTACTCATGGCGCTGCCTACTCCAGACAACTCGTTTTTTTAAATCATATGAGCAAAATATATTTCACTTAATTGGAACGCTAAGCCAGACAAAATTAAATTGACCTATTTACATAATTAATACGTGTTTGCGGGGCTGAAATGATTAAATATTAAAGCTTTAAACCTCTCACTTAAAGCTTCACTCATTGATAAATTATACTTAAATCCAAACTGGTTCTCCAGTAGATTATTAAGAAAGGCTCATCCTTTATTAAAAAAATGGCCTTTTTGTCTTTATACAGATTACAACTTTTAATTTCCAATTAATTGAAAATGAAACTTTGTTCAAAGTATTGCCCTTTCTTAAACAAGCAAAGCTGGTTACAATTTAAATGTTCTCCTCCAGAAAAGACAGAACAAATATTATAACAAATGTTATGGTTAAACTCAAATATACTGATAGATAAAAAAAAAATTCTTCATAGATTTAGAAAACTGAATGGTTTTGTATGTATTAACGATATTATGAATAGGAGGCGTTATGTCATACAGTACCAGTCTAAAGTTTGGACACACCTGCTCATTCAAGGGTTTTTCTTTATTTTACTATTTTCTACATTGTAGTGAAGACAACAAAACTATGAAATAACACATATGGAATCATATTTTAACCAAAAAAGTGTTAAACAAATCCAAATATATTTTATATTTAAGATTCTTCCGAGTAGCCACCCTTTGCCTTGACAGCTTTGCACACTCTTGGCATTCTGTCAACCAGCTTCATGATGTAGTCACCTGGAATGCATTTCAATTAACAGGTGCGCCTTGTTAAAAGTTAATTTGTGGAATTTATTTTCTACTTAATGCTTTTGAGCCAGTCAGTTGTGTTGTGACAAGGTAGGGCTGGTATACAGAAGATAGCCCTATTTGGTAAAAGGACAAGTTCATAAAATATAAAATATTGCAAGTCAGTTAAGAATTTTTTTTTATTTACAATGATTGTTTACCAAAAGGCAAAAATCCTCTTGCGTGGACGGGGGCTGGAATTATAGATTAAATAAATTACATAAAAATATAGGACAAAACACACATCACACATCACAACACAACACTACATAAAGAGAGACCTAAGACAACAACATATCATGGCAACAACACATGACAACAACATGGTAGCAACACAACATGGCAGCAACACAAAACTGGGTACAAACATTAGTGGGCACAGACAACAGCACAAAGAGCAAGAAGGTAGAGACAACAATACATCACGCAAAGCAGCCACAACTGTAAGCAAAGAGAAACTACAGTCCATCATTACTTTAAGACATGAAGGTCAGTCAATTCAGAACATTTGAAAGTTGAAAGTTTCTTCAAGTTCAGTTGCAAAAACCATCAAGTGCTATGGTGAAACTGAATCTCATGAGGACCGCCACAGGAAAGGAAGACCCAGAGATAAGTTCATTAGAGTTAACTGCACCTCAGATTGCAGCCAAAATAAATGCTTCACAGAGTTCATGTAACAGATACATCTCAACATCAACTGTTCAGAGGAGACTGTGTGAATTTGGCCTTCATGGTCAAATTGTTGGAAAGAAACCCTTACTAAAGGACAATGGACATTAAACCGGTGGAAATCTGTCCTTTGGTCTGATGAGTCCAAATGTGAGATTTTTGATTCCAGTGTCTTTGTGAGTTGCGGAGTAGGCGAACGGATGATCTCCGCATGTGTTTTTCCCACCATGAAGCTTGGAGGAGGAGGTGTGATGGTGTAGGGGTGCTTTGCTGGTGACACTGTCTGTGTTTTATTTTGAATTCAAGGCACACTTAACAAGCATGGCTACCACAGCATTCTGCAGCAATATACCATCGCATCTGGTTTGCGCTTTGTGGTACTATAATTTTTTCTTCAACAGGACAATGACCCAACACACCTCTAGGCTGTGTAAGGGCTTTTTGAACAAGAAGGAGAGTCATGGAGTCTTGCATCTGATGACCTGGCCTCTACAATTATCCGACCTCAACCCAATTGAGTTGGTTTGGGATGAGTTGAACCTCAGAGTGAAGGAAAAGCAGCCAATAAGTGCTCAGCGTGTGTGGGAACTCCTTCAGGGCTGTTAGACAAGCATTCCAGGTGGTTGAGAGAATGTCAAGAGTGTGCAAAGCTGTCATCAAGGGAAAGGGTGGCTACTTTGAAGAATCTAAAATCTAAAATATATTTAGATTTGTTTAACAATTCTTGGATTACTACATGATTCCATGTGTGTTATTTCATAGTTTTGATGTCTTCACTATAATTCTACAATGTAGAAAATAGTAAAAATAAAGAAAAACTCTTGAATGAGTAGGTGTGTCCAAACTTTTGACTGGTACTGTATGAGAATTGGGCTGCCTGTGTAAACACAGCCGTAGTGGTCTAAAGCGCTGACAACTCAATCGTAAAATCCCCTGAGGCAAAGAAATAGAACTATATATTTACAACATTGATTACTCTTTCCTAATTGGTTCCAGTGTGTGTGTGTGTGTGTGCGTGTGTGAAGACACGCACACACACACAAACAAACACACATATTTACAGGTTTCATCCCAAATAGCACCCTTTCCCCTTTGGGCCCTCATCCAAAGTAGTGCACTACATAGGGAATAGGGTACACACACACACACAAACACAAACACACACCCAAACAACCTTCATCCTCCATGCACGGCTCTATCGTTCAGTGGTCAGTACTCTGAAAACTAAACCAGTGTTACGGTTACTAAGACGTCTGTTACTAAGACGTCTGTTACTAAGACGACGGTTACTAAGACGTCGGTTACTAAGACGTCGGTTGCTAAGACTGTCACTGTGACACGAGTCCATCAAGATGAACACAGAAGACCTTGTGGATTGACACACATTCGTTGCGTCCTAAATGGAACACTATTCGTTACATAGTGCACTACTTTTGCAGCAGTTCCCAGCCAATAGTAGTGGTTTATAAAGTAAATTGTTAATTATATAATGAGATGCTTTTTACATGATGAGGGTCACTCTGAAATAACAAAAACACAACAGTAATCTACGACGAAGAACCCAGGTACATTACAGAGTCAGTCTGTATGGTCTAGCCAGAAAAGTCAGTTGGTGTCTTCGTGTGACTGATTGGCTGTGTGTATTGTCATTTTGCACGTTATAGTGGTTTGGTCAGAGCCTGGAGACTCCTTCAATAGTCGAGTGAACTCAAGTCTTTTGGCCTCGTCTCTTGTGGCGTCGTCTCTTGTGACCTCGTCTCTTGTGACCTCGTCTCTTGTGACCTCGTGTCTTGTGGCCTCGTCTCTTGTGACCTCGTCTCTTGTGACCTCGTCTCTTGTGACCTCGTCTCTTGTGACCTCGTCTCTTGTGACCTCGTCTCTTGTGACCTCGTGTCTTGTGGCCTCGTCTCTTGTGACCTCGTCTCTTGTGACCTCGTCTCTTGTGACCTCATCTCTTGTGGCCTCCAGGCTGGGAACGGTCATAGGGTATTCAGATGATACGGTAGCATCTTCTACGAAGGCCTCCCATGTCTTTAATTAGGATGCCATTTGGGAAGCAGATATTGTCTCAGATTTCATCTGCCTTGCCTGAATTCTGAAAACCAATTGTCAACAGATGAAAATGTGAAAGAAACCAATGTCATCCGTTACTTTGTCCTTAAATACCCAGAATGCCCTAAAGCTTGTCTTGTCTTGTCTTCAGCTTTACATACTACATCAGTTTCTCTACTCATCTAGCTGTTCATATTCCTTCCTGCATCAGTTTCTCTACTGGTCTAGCTGTTCATATTCCTTCCTGCATCCTTCCTAAACAGATGTCATTGTCTCTCAAGATATTGATATTCAGAACCTTTGCTCCTCCTTCCCTCCCCACATTCTAATGGATGTGTGTGTGTCTTAATGTCATTGGGAAGAGAATTTAAAATTGTACCTTTATTTAACTAGTCAAGAACAAATACTTATTTACAATGACAGCCTACCGGGGAACAGTGGGTTAACTTCTTTGTTCAGGGGCAGAGCAACAGATTTTTACCTTGTCAGCTCAGGGATTTGATCCAGCAACCTTTCGGTTACTGGCCCAATGCTCTAACCACTAGAACACCTGCCACCGGAATGGAAAATGTTCCAAAAGATGACAATATTCCATTCCTCCACCGTGGCTTATAGCTATGCATTATTCATCATGGGCTGCTGTGCCTGGGTGTTTGTGTTAAAATGTTTAAAAAGTGTGTCTTTCAATTTTTCTTCTTAAAATATGATATTAAACCTAACCCTAATCCTAACAGTAACCACACTGCTAAACTGAATGCCTAACGTTAAACTTAAATTAAGACCAAAAAGCTAATTTTTTGTTTTCATAAATATTTACGACATGGACAATTTCGACTTTGTCGCTTGCTCATACTGTTTAGTGGCAGCCCAAGGCTCAGGGAACGATAGATTGGCTATGGATGAAGTGTTCTGACATAATGAAGCTTCACACTTGGTACTTGACCTCTGACCTATGACCCTATTTGACTTAAGATACAAACAGAACCTAAATAGATGTAAGAAGATGACACGATATGGGCAGATCTAGCTATCTGTCCTCACGTCCGTTTGTCTGTCTTACCGTCTGTCCGTTATTGGTTCCCTGTCCTGACCAATAGGATGAAGAAAAATATAAAGAATAAATATACATGAGGGGCGAAGTTAGTTAAATTTATATTGTCCTTTAGAAGCTACTTATATAGGTCCAGAACCTTCTGTACTGTGAGAGATGATTGTTGTACTAACCCATGAATAACGCATGTAGCTAACCTCTGTGTTGTCATGGAGGCACAACAAATGAGCCCAACAAAATGCTGACGCAAAGACAACAAAGTGTAAGACGGTGTGTGGCAGAAAAGGTCCAGGCGGTGTGTGGCAGAAAAGGACCAGGCGGTGTGTGGCAGAAAAGGACCAGGCGATGTGATGCAGAAAAGGGCCAGGCTCTACGGGCCACGGTGGCAGTATTGAGAATTTTGAAAAAAATACGTGCCCATTTTTAACTGCCTCCTACACCAACTCAGAAGCTAGGATATGCATATTATTAACACATTCGGATAGAAAACACTCTGAATTTTCTAAAACAGTTTGAATGGTGTCTGTAAGTATAACAAAACTCATATTGCAGGCAAAAACCTGAGAAAAATAGATTTAAAAAAATGAGAATTTTGTGGCTGTACTATTTAGTGTCATTGTTTATTAGATACCATAGTGAGAAAGGATTCAGTTCGCAACTCCTACGGATTCCACTAGATGTCAGCGATCTTTATAAAGTTGTTTGAAGCTTCCATGATTAACAGGGAGCAAATTAGAATGCATTGAAGTTGACGTCCGTGGGATGTCGTCACTTCCATTATGGCCTGCACCTGCTCAATCATGAGACACGGGACATTTTTAAAAAACGTTTTTCTAGACACAGGTGAGGTCGGGTTGAAACATTACTGATGTTTCACGTTAAAAATGGCTCTAAAGATTGATGCTAAACAACGTTTGACATGTTTGAACAAACATAAATAGATTATTTTTGTAACTTTTTTAACTTTTTGCCGTGACTTCACACACCCCCCCGCGCTACTTTTTAGTAGCCACCGAAGCGCTAACAACATGGAACAACTTGGAGTTCTTTGGACATCAATTATGAACTTTGTCAAACGAAACCACATTTGTTGTGGACCTGGAATTCCTGGAACTGCCAATGGATGAAGATAATCAAAGGTAATGGATTATTGACAATAGTATTATTGATATTACATGGTTACAAGATGATGCTAAGCTAATTAGGCTAGCTTATTGTTCTTAGCACAGCACCTGGTTTATTGCAACTTGTGATTTCCCAGTAAAGTTATTTTGAAATCTGGCAAGACAGTATCATTTACGAAATGTTAAACTATAATTATTTGAATGACAATATTATAATTTACCAATGTTTTCGAATAGTAATTTTGAAAATTGTAACGTTGTTCACCGGAAGCATTTCAGAGAAGAAAAAAATCAGAATTTCACAGCTACTGTAAAATGCGGTTTTTGGATATAAATATGAACTTGATGGAACAAAAAATGCATGTATTGTATAACATAATGTCCTAGGAGTGTCATCTGATGGAGATTGTCAAAGGTTGGTGCATAATTTTAGTTGGTTTCTGCTTTTGGTGACGCCTGACCTTGAATTGAAAATGGATGTTTGTACTTTTGTGGCTATGTACTGTCCTAACATAATCTAACTTTATGCTTTTGCCGTAAAGCCTCTTTGAAAATCGGACAATGTGGTTAGATTAAGGAGATGTTTATCTTTTAAATGGTGTAAAATAGTTGATTGTTTGAGAAATTGAAATTATTAGATTTGATGTTTTGAATTTCCAGCCTTGCTAGCAATCCCGTCTCAGGGTTCATTGCTAACCCGTGGCCTCAACAGGTTAATCAACCTTTTTTAGTTGAGTTAATCCTCTATCATTTTAATCTATGTATGTTAAGTAATGCATGTGGAGCTGCTTTATACAGTTCCAGTCAAAAGCTTGGACACACCTACTCATTCAAGGGTTTTTCTTAATTTTTTTTCAAGCCATGTGGGCTGCCTGGGCTTCATGGTAGTAGTCATAGGCAGAAGAGGGGGCAGTCTTTCCATAGCCTCCATGAAGGCTGAGGCTGGGAGATGAAGACTTTGGGGACAAGAGTTCAGCAGATGGAGCAGAGAAACATAGATATATAATCTTGTCCTGTTGTGTGTCTGTATGTATGTACAGTAACAGTCAAAAGTTTGGACACACCTACTCATTCAATGGTTTTTCTTTATTTGACTATTTTCTACATTGTAGAAAAATAGTGAAGACATCAAAACTATGAAATAACACACATGGAATCATGTAGTAACCAAAAAAGTGTTAAACAAAATATATTTTAGATTTTAGAACCTTCAAAGTAGCCACCCCTTGCCTTGATGATAGCTTTGCACACTCTTGGCATTCTCTCAACCAGCTTCAACTGGAATGCTTTTCCAACAGTCTTGAAGGAATTCCCACATATGATGAGCACTTGTTGGCTGCTTTTCCTTCACTTATCCCAAACCATCTCAATTGGGTTGAGGTCCAATAATTGTGGAGGTCAGGTCATCAGATGCAAGACTCCATCACTCTCCTTCAAATAGCCCTTACACAGACTGGAGGTGTGTTGGGTCATTGTCCTGTTGTAAATCAACTGACAGTCCCATTAAGCGCAAATCAGATGCGATGGTGTATTGCTGCAGAATGCTGTGGTAGCCATGCTGGTTAAGTGTGCCTTGAATTCTAAATAAATCACTGACAGTGTCACCAGCAAAGCACCCCCACACCATCACACCTCCTCCTCCATGCTTCACGATGGGAACGACACATGCATAGATCATCCGTTCACCTACTCTGCATCTCACAAAGAAATAGTTATATACAATTAAAAACATTACATTTCACATGACATTAAGTGATAATGCCTGAGAAGCCGGCGTTTAGAGGATATATTGGCACAGGTATTTTCAAACCTTGCCAAGTTATCCTCCAAACACTGGCTTCTCAGGCATTATCACATAAGTAGAGTGGTGGCCTGAGGGCACACAGTTAATGTGTGGTGAATTCTGTTGTGAAATTTAATGTTTTTTTTAATTGTATATTACTGCCTTAATTTTGCTAGACTCCAGGAAGGGTAGCTGCTGCCTTGGCAGCAGCTAATGGGGATACATAATAAATACAAACTATAAACTCTATGGTACTATCCAGGAAACATAAATCCTAATTGAAGCATTTATTCAGTATGGATTAATGGTAGCATGGGTTTTGATAGACAACTGTTTTTTTTTGACAAATAGATACAGTACCAGTCAAAAGATTGGGCACACCAACAACGAGTTACCAACATATTCAAATAATGATTGACATATTTTCCTTAACTTTATTTTGAGTAATTTATTCATACTATTTCATCTATTCCACAAGACATAGTCCCGTCACAAATCTAGGGTTGCTCAAGGCGTGACCCAGTCGTTTTTGTTCTGTATCTATGGATGTGACCCAGTCGTTTTTGTTCTGTATCTATGGATGTGACCCAGTCGTTTTTGTTCTGTATCTATGGATGTGACCTTGTCATTTTTGTTCTGTATCTATGGATGTGACCCAGTCATTTTTGTTCTGTATCTATGGATGTGACCTTGTCATTTTTGATCTGTATCTATGGATGTGACCCAGTCATTTTTGTTCTGTATCTATGGATGTGACCCAGTCGTTTGTTCTAAATGTTCCATTGCCTTACTGGCTGGCAACGTTCTTTCCCCTTGCTTGCTAGCTAGCCAACTACGGCTAACTTACAGTCACGTCAAAAAGCCAGAATAACAGCAAAGTAGCTGCATTTGCATTTGTTTAAGCTGTTTTCTATTGACATTTATTTGGATACATGAGGCGCAACTTTGCCTGGCATTGAAAATGTTCTCGCTCGTCAGGACACTGTCGTTCAGAGGAGCTAGCCAACAACACAACTATAGTAACACAATCACTTAAAACTGAAGCTGGAAAGACTGCAAATTAGCTGGATTTTCATCGTTTTTTGTTGTTGTTGTATATATCCACAAAAATGACGCCAGCTGAATCATTATTTAGACTGGCTGAGAAACGCTGCCTGCCTGTCTGTCTCGTCCCGACTCCGACACGTTCTTAGGTAGCAGAATGACTTTTAATTCCCTCCAGGCCTGAGGGCACACACTCTCTAGTAGGCTTAGATTGAAGATATGGCCAATAGGAGTGGCAATATCGTCCGCTATCATCCTCAGTAATTTTCCATCCAAGTTGTCAGACCCAGAATAGACAACAATAATTATTACTCCTCTTCCACACTCACTTTACGAAATAAAAAAATTCCAATGCTTGTCGTTCATAATTTAGTCAGTTCCAGGATAGTACCATTGAGTAGAAATCACTGCATTTAGACATATTCTTCCCCTGGCTGCAGTCAACACATCCGTATCATTGAATACGTCCCTTCCTGACGTATGGTATTTCCTGTTCTGAGAACCTGGAGGTGTAGATGGCCATTTAAGTTAATGCTTCCTTCACATATGTGACTAATTTCAGGAAACTAGGCATATGTCACACGTCACTACTTCACAGGAGTCAAAAAAAAAAAAAAAAAAGGTAATCAAAATGCATATTTTGGGGGGGGGGGGGCAGAAATGCCTTGTGGAATATGTGAACTTTCATGTTACTTAATTATTCAAACTGTTGATGTCCAAGGGTCTCTCTGTGTTCCACAGTTTACATTCCAATCTCGAACACTACAGAGCATATGGACAGCGGATTTTATGACCGACCATAAAACAGTTGACCCACCCCCACCCCACCCACCGCCCCCCAGCCTGATCCTTCAGATCGTCAAGTTATAACATTACTCATTGTGTATTTATTCCTCATGTTATTATTACTAATTCTATATTTTTCTCTCCCCATTGTTGGGAAGGGCCCGTCAGGAAGCATTTCACTGTTAGTCTAAACCTGTTGTTTACGAAGCATGTGACGAATATATATATATATATTTATTTAGAACTGGTAGGTTCATATAGAAAGTCTTGCCTTCTTACATATTTTTAAAATCTCTATAGCTACTGTACTTACACATTTCCATCCATGGCTATACAGTGAACAGCTATTTTACGAGTATACCAAAACATTAGGAACACCTTCCTAATATTGAGTTGCACCCCCTTTTGCCCTCAGAACAGCCTCAGTTTGTTGGGGAATGGACTTTACAAGGTGTTGAAGGCATTCCACAGGGATCATGTTGACTCCAATGCTTCCCACAGTTGCGTCAAGTTGGCTGGATGTCCTTTGGGTGGTGGACCATTCTTGATTTAAACGGGAAACTGTTGAGCGACATAAACCCAGCACCGTTGCGGTGCATGACACACTCAAACCGGTGCTCCTAGATCCTACTACCATACCCCGTTCAAAGGCATTTAAAATGATATCCACCCGACCCCCCTGCTCACCCACACAGAATAACATCCACCCGACCACCCACTCACCCACACAGAATGACATCCACCCGCTCACCCACACAGAATGACATCTACCCGCCCACCCACACAGAATGACATCCACCCGACCCCCCCGCCCACCCACACAGAATGATATCCACCCGACCCCCCCCCGCTCACCCACACAGAATGACATCCACCCGACCCCCCCCGTCCACCCACACAGAATGATATCCACCCGACCCCCCCGCTCACCCACACAGAATGACATCCACCCGACCCCCCCGCTCACCCACACAGAATGACATCCACCCGACCCCCATGCCCACCCACACAGAATGATATCCACCCGACCCCCCCCCGCTCACCCACACAGAATGACATCCACCCAACCCCCCCGCTCACCCACACAGAATGACATCCACCCGACCCCCCCGCCCACCCACACAGAATGACATCCACCCGACCCCCCCCCGCTCACCCACACAGAATGACATCCACCCGACCCCCCCCGCGCACCCACACAGAATGACATCCACCCGACCCCCCTGCTCACCCACACAGAATGATATCCACTCGACCCCCCCCCGCTCACCCGCACAGAATGACATCAACCCGCTCAACCACACAGAATGACATCCACCCGATCACCCGCTCACCCACACAGAATGATATCCACCCGCACACCCACACAGAATGACTGACAGACAAACAGATCAAAACAGAACATAAACAACACACACTGATTTAAAGGCCTGATTGGAAGGTTCACCCACTAGGAGACTGATTTAAATTCCTGATTGAATGGTTCACCCACTAGGAGACTGATTTAAAGGCCTGATTGGAAGGTTCACCCACTAGGAGACTGATTTAGATTCCTGATTGGAAGGTTCACCCACTAGGAGACTGATTTAAAGGCCTGATTGGAAGGTTCACCCACTAGGAGACTGATTTAAAGGCCTGATTGGAAGGTTCACCCTCTAGGAGACTGATTTAAAGGCCTGATTGGAAGGTTCACCCACTAGGAGACTGATTTAAAGGCCTGATTGGAAGGTTCACCCACTAGGAGACTGATTTAGATTCCTGATTGGAAGGTTCACCCACTAGGAGATTGATTTAAAGGCCTGATTGGACGGTTCACCCACTAGGAGACTGATTTTAAAGGCCTGATTGGAAGGTTCACCCACTAGGAGACTGATTTAAAGGCCTGATTGGAAGGTTCACTCACTAGGAGACTGATTTAAAGGCCTGATTGGAAGGTTCACCCACTAGGAGACTGATTTAAAAGCCTGATTGGAAGGTTCACCCACTAGAAAATGCAATCACTATGTTTTTGTATTTATTTTTTCTTTGTAATCCCTGCCAGCAATGCATAGACTTCAGAGCCTCACAGAAATCACAAGGACTAATGCAGAAGATCTGTCAGAGAGATAGCACATGGAAAGGTCTGTCAGAAAGATAAAACACAGGAAGGTGTTTCAGAGAGATAAAACATGTTCCCATCCATCATATCTCAGACTCCAGTACTGTTCAATTTCATCGCCATGATCTAAGGCATCACATCATCTAAGGCAGGGCTGGGGAAACTTTCTGCCATCAAGGGCCATTTGGATATTTATTAATTAATTCAGGGGCCATATTATTAAAATTGTCAATTTTCTGCTTTATTCATGTTTTAATGTGACATTAATCACTGATAGTGGTTTTATGGTTTAAAACATGACATGTATGATGTTTCTTGTGTCCTTGAGTATTTAGAAAAGTGCTAGTCCTATTTAAATATATATTAGTAAATAATGTTGTTGTTGTTATTATGATTACTTGTTCAAACTCACCTCTAATGCGATGGCTGAAACTGCTCATCTTTGACGAGGCGTTTGATGTCAGTTGGCAGTGAAGTTAACGCTACTCGCTTTCCGGGTTTTTCCCAGATTTGTGTCAGTCAGTCTTTGAGCGGAATCGAGTATTTTTTTTGCAAGAGTCAGTTTGAAAAAAGAACTGCTCACAGCAGTAGGTCGTCCCGCAAAAATAAATAATAAAAAATAAAGTACATGTCTTCTCAGAACAGGAAAATGCTCATCTTTAACGTACATTTTGTAGAACTCAAGGAGAGGGAGGTTGTTGTACCTGACTTTGAAAAGCTTGTCATTGCTCAATGACTTCGTGTTGTAGGCCATCCGGCACATCCGCTGGTTCGACCTTAAACGGGAGTTGCAAATATGTTCAACACCAGTTGTTTACTTTTCACATCCTTAAAACCTCTCACAAAATGACTTTGCGAGCTTTCCACACTCACTGGCATATTCCGACGTAATCTCAGGCTCTTGTCCTTGCAGAGTAGGAAAATGCACTGGTCATCAAAGTTAACCATTTTCACTGTAGTGTCCAAAACATCTTTCAAGTTGTCAGGCATTTGCTTGGCAGCAAGAGCATCTCCCCTTTCTAGTTGGACTTTAATTTAGCTTCGAACGATTTCACGTTTGACAGCAGATTGCTTAGAAGCTGGTTCGGCCCTTGGAACTTGACGTTCAAGTCAGACAGATACTTGGTTATGTCCACCATGAAGGCCAAATCACACATCCACTTGTTATCATTCAGTTCTGCGACAGGTTTCCCCTTCATCTCCATGAATTGTTTTACTTCATCCTTCAGTCCGTAAAACCGCGCGAGCATGTTTCCACGGCTCAACCAGCGGTAAACCAGATCACCATACTCCGATTCAAGATCACTCAATAGCTCCTTAAACTGGCGGTTGTTCAGCCCTTTGCTTTTGATAAAATTGATGGTCGACACTACAGTTGTATTACGTTGTAAAGATTTTTTTTTAAATTGTTTTTGTGAAAAAACAACATCTAGAAGTTTTTTTTAATTAAAAAAAAAAGGTATTTATGAATTGGCTCGGGGGCCAGATCAAACAGTCTCGTAGGCTGTATATCGCCCAGAGGCCTTACGACCCCCACCCCTGATCTAAGGCATCACATCATCTAAGGCAGTGGTTCCCAAACTTTTTATAGTCCCGTACCCCTTTAAACATTCAACCTCAAGCCGCGTACCCCCTCTAGCACCAGGGTCAGCGCACTCTCAAATGTTGTTTTTTGCCATAATTTGTAAGCCTGCCACAAACACACTATACCATACATTTATTAACCATGAGAATGAGTGTGAGTTTTTGTCACAACCCGGCTCGTGGGAAGTGACAAAGAGCTCTTATAGGACCAGGGCACAAATAATAATATAATAATAATCAATAATTTATTTAACCATCTTACATATAAAACCTTATTTGTTCATTGAAATTGACAGGAACTCACCACAGGTTAATGAGAAGGGTGTGCTTGAAAGGATGCACATAACTCTGCAATGTTGGGTTGTATTGGAGAGAGTCTGTCTTAAATCATTTTCCACACACAGTCTGTGCCTGTATTTATTTTTCATGCTAGTGAGGGCCGAGAATCCACGCTCACATTGGTACGTGGTTGCAAATGGCATCAGTGTCTTAACAGCGCGATTTGCCAAGGCAGGATACTCTGAGCGCAGCCCAATCCAATCCAGAAATCTGTCAGTGGCTTCTGATTAAATTTAATTTCACAGAACAGCTTATTGCAATATCGATGAGGCTCTCTTGTTCAGATATCGGTAAGTGGACTGGAGGCAGGGCATGAAAGGGATAACGAATCCAGTTGTTTGCGTCATCTGTTTCAGGGAAGTACCTGCGTAATTGCGCACCCAACTCACTCAGGTGCTTCGCTATATCACATTTGACATTGTCCGTAAGCTTGAGTTCATTTGCACAAAAAATCATGTTAAGACCTGTGTGTTGTCCTTGTTATTGCAGACAGAGAAGAGCTCCAACTTCTTAACCATAGCCTCAATTTTGAATATAGTTTCGGAGAGTCCCTGTAATCCTAGATTCAGATCACCCAGATAGGACAGTCGTGTGAGAAACTCGTCATCATGCAAGCGGTCAGACAAGTGGAAATTATGGTCAGTAAAGAAAACTTTAAGCTCGTCTCTCAATTTAAAAAAACTTGTCAATACTTTGCCCATTGACAACCAGCGCACTTTTGTATGTTGTAAAAGCATAACATGGTCTCTGCCCATATCATTGCATAGTGCAGAAAATATACGAGTTCAGGGGCCTTGCTTTAACAAAGTTAACCATTTTCACTGTAGTGTCTAAAACATCTTTCAAGCTGTCAGGCATTCCCTTGGCAGCAAGAGCCTCTTGGTGGATGCTGCAGTGAACCCAAGTGACGTTGGGAGCAACTGCTTGCACGCGCCTTACCATTCCACTATGTCTCCCTGTCATGGCTTTTGCACCATCAGTACAGATACCAACATGAGCAGCAGCTACGTTTGGCTACATACGGACCGTTAGTGGAATTCTCTCAAGAGAGTAACGGTTAATGTGATTGGATGTGAATTATTTGACTAGGCTTCCTGTTTTTGACATTGTGTTGTTATTTCGCTGAACACTAGATGGTTTCATTTTATTTTTGGCAGTGAAACGAGGCTACTCAGGCGAGAGAAAAAAAACTCACCCAAATGTACAGCCCCATTAGAAAATATAAATGGACAGTTTGAAAATGTGAAGATTGATCTAAAGGCATCACGTCACCTATGACATCCCCTATGGCTGGACCATCTGAAGCTACCAAGGTCAAGTTGTTATTTCTTTCTTTCTTCTCCCTCTTTCTTTTTTCTCCTGAATGACTGTCATATGAAGGAGAAAATACTATCTCAGAGAAGAACGAGGAGAGCTAAGGAAAGGGCATTCATCCGCTGTACTGTATATTACAAAAGCGTTACAGGGCCAGCACATCTCACCACCCCAGCGGGAAGGATGGATGAAAACCATGTCATACATACAGAGAGGGATGGGGAGGGAGAGGAGAAAAGTGTGTGAGACTGAGAGAAAGAGAGAGAGAGAGAGAGAGAGAAAAATAAACTCTTTCAAGTCCGTATGATATGAATTCGAGCCTGAAGTTCCAAACACAATCTGTTGGACAGATTGGAAGTTTGGATTAGAACTCTCTGTCATGGACATACCTCATTTCGAAAAGATCTTTTCACAAAATCGACTGTCCAGACCGAAGCTACAAACGCAGTAAAAATTCTCACAAATAGCCACAATATTCTTTATTAAGAGGAACTCGAGTAGCAGAACATTTGAGCTGCCCGTACTCAGCTCCGGAGAGCTTCTGCTCAAATCAAAGACTGGATAGTTAGTATAACTAAGCATCGCATCGGCTGTAGTTTGCTACTGTATGCAATACTCAAACTTAATGTCAGTGTCACGTTCTGACCTGTAAAGGTGTGATTTGTTAGTGTTTAGTTTGGTCAGGACGTGGCAGGGGGTATGTGTTAGTGTTTAGTTTGGCCAGGACGTGGCAGGGGGTATTTGTTAGTGTTTAGTTTGGCCAGGACGTGGCAGGGGGTATGTGTTAGTGTGTAGTTTGGTCAGGACGTGGCAGGGGGTATTTGTTTTATGTGGTTCAGGGTGGTTGTGTGTATGTGTCCATGTAGAGAGGGGTATTTGATTTATTAGTCCAGGGTTTTGGTTATTGTTCTATGTTAGTTTATTTCTATGTTCTGTCTAGTCATTTGTATTTCTATGTTTAGTTAATTGGTGTTGGGGCCTTCAGTTGGAGGCAGCTGTCTATCGTTGCCTCTGATTGAAGGTCCTATAATTAGGGGTGTGTTTGTATTGTGGATTGTGTGTAGTTGTATTCTGTTTTGTGCTTGTCACCTGACAGAACTGTTAGTGTTGTTGCTGTTAATTGTATACGTGTTTATTTTGTTTCTCCTTCTTATATATTAAAAAGAGAAGATGAGTATACACTTCCCTGTTGCGTCTTGGTCCTCCACACACGACACTCGTTACAGTCAGACTTGAACTCAGTTGGGTGAAAGCAAAATGTATCCTCTCTTCATAAGATACACCCAGAGACCTCCTTGACAGTACGTGTCAAGATGTGGACTACATCTGAAGAGAAATTATAAAAACCCGATGGATGATTCTGTCAAGTGTATAAAACTTCAGAACAAATTACACAGCGTTTTGTCTGATATACCCTTGAGTAACAGGTTGTCTATCAGTTTCAGGTGACAAATGATTTTCAACACTCCAGCACCATCACCTTCTGAAGATAATGACACTGAGCATTTTTCTAAGATATTGTATTGAGACTGGAGAACACATTGGGAGAAATCTTAGACCATTCCACCATACAGAATAGACTATCCTTTATGGACTGCCCTCTTCAATTCAAACCACAGGTTTGCAGTTGGGGTTCAAGTCTGGACACTGACATGAACATTGGCAAAATATAGATTGTTTTTCGTGGTCAATTAACTATTTTTTTGTGGATTTTGATTAGTGCTTGGGGTTATGTGATAAGTGATCCTGGCAGTGGCAACCCAGTTTTGGGTTAGAATGTCCTGGTGTGTCAAGGCTCAGGAGAAGACCAGATGCAGACCGCTTCGAAGAAACAACATTTTATTACAAAAACGGGGGGGGGGGGGGGGGCAGGCAAACAACAGGTCAAGGACAGGAAGAGGTCAGTAATCCAGAGCAGAGTCCAAAAGGTACAGAACGGCAGGCAGGCTCAGGGTCAAGGCAGGCAGAATGGTCAAAAACCGTGAAAGCTAGAAAACAGGAACTAGAGACAGACAAGAGCACGGGGGGGGGGGGGAACGTTGGTAGGCTTGATGAAACAAAACAAACTGGCAACAGACAAACAGAGAACACAGGTTTAAATACACAGGGGATAATGGGGAAGGTGGGCGACACCTGGATGGGGGGTGGAGACAAGCACAAAGACAGGTGAAACAGATCAGGGGTGTGACATGGTACTTGCTAAAGTTCATGATAACGTTGACCTTACTAACAAGGGCCCCACGCAGGACCAGTGGAAGCAAAATAGCCTCATAATATCAAAGATCCACCTTCACATTTGACCCGTAGGTATGAGGTACTTTTTTTAGCGTACGCTTCTGTTTTTCTGCTAATGTGCGTAGCCAAAGAGCTCTATTTTCATATCATCTAACCATCGCACCACCTGGAGTTTGATAAACAGCATTGGAAAAGGAGGAACAGGCCATGGGCCAGATGACATGAAAATAGACATAACCCACAGGGACCCTATAAAGGCAGCGCAGGCAGCACTCTCTGCAGAGCTGGTTGATGAGCCCTCTGGTCTCACTCACACAGAACTACCCTACGTCTTGATCTCTTTTCTCGCCTCTCTCTCTCTCTCCAGATGAAATCCTGCGATTAGTGACGTACGGATGACCAACAACCTGCCCGCTCGACCCCATCCCCTCCTCCCTTCTCCAGACCATCTCCGGAGACCTTCTCTCACTTCCCTCCTCAACTCATCCCTGACAACTGGCTACATCCCCCTCTGACTTTAAGATGGCCAGAGTCGCTCCACTCCTCAAGAAACCAACACTCTGACGTGTAAAACTACAGACACTCTCGTTATCTCTCTCACAACGATTTTCTTGACCCTAACCAGTCAGGCTTCAAGGCGGTTCACTCAACTGAGACCACTATCCTTTGTGTCGCAGAGGCTCTCCGCTCTGTCAAAGCTGACTCTCTCTCCTCTGTTCTCATCCTCATAGATCTATCCGCTGCCTCGACACTATGAACCATCAGATCCTCCTCTCCACCCTCTCAGGGCTGGGTGTCTCAGGCTCTGCCTCTTCTCCACCCTCTCAGGGCTGGGCGTCTCAGGCTCTGCACATTCTTGGATTGCATCCTACCTGGCAGGCCGCTCCTACCAGGTGAGATGGAGAGGATCTGTGTCTGCACCACGTACTCTCATTACTGGTGTCCCCCAGGGTTCAGTTCTAGGCCCTCTTCTTTACACCAAGTCACTCTGCTCCGTCATATCCTCACATGGTCTCTCCTATCATTGCTATGAGTAGGACACTCAACTACTTTTCTCCTTCCCCCCTTCTGACACCCAGGTGATGACATACATCTCTGCGTGCCTTGAAGATATCTCAGCTTGGATGTCACGCCCACCACCTCAAGCTAAACCTCGACAAAATGGAGCAGCTCTTCCTCCCGTGGAAGGTCTGCCTGCTCCAAAAACTCTCCATCATGGTTGACAACTCCTCGGTGTCCCACTCCCAGAGTGAAAACATCAAGCTAGTGACTCCCTCCTGCAGGGTCATGTCCTACGACATCCATAGAGTACGACCATTTATCCCACAGGAAGTGGCACAGGTCCTAATCCAGGCACTTGTCATCTCCCGTCTGGACTACTGCAACTCTCTGTTGGCTGAGTTCCCCGCTTGTGTCATCAAACCCCTTCAATGTATCCAGAACACAGCAGCCCGCCTGGTGTTCAACCTTCCCAGGTTCTCCGTCCGCACGCTCCACTGGCTTCCAGTCGAAAGATCGCATCATCTTCAAGACTCTGGTGCTTGCCTACAGAGCAGCAAAGGGGGAACTGGCCCTCCTTACCTTCAGGCTATGGTCAAACCCTATATCCCAACCGGAGCACTCTGTCCCCCCCCCTCTGGTCTCCTGGCCCTCCCACCCCTATGGGAGGGCAGCCCCCCCCTCAGCCCAGTCAAAGCTCTCCTCTATTCTAGGCACCTCAATGGTGGATCAAGCTTTCCCCTACAGTTAGGACAGTTAGGACGGTTAGGACGGTTAGGACGGTTAGGACGGTTAGGACAGTTAGGACAGTTAGGACAGTTAGGACAGTTAGGACAGTTAGGACAGTTAGGACAGTTAGGACAGTTAGGACAGTTAGGACAGTTAGGACAGTTAGGACAGTTGGGACAGTTGGGACAGTTAAGGACAGTTGGGACAGTTGGGACGGTTAGGATGGATAAAACAGTTGGGACGGTTAGGACAGTTAAGACAGTTAGGACGGTTAGGACGGTTAGGACGGTTATGACGGTTAGGACAGTTAGGACGGTTAGGACGGTTAAGACAGTTAGGACAAATCAAATCAAATCACATTTTATTTGTCACATACACATGGTTAGCAGATGTTAATGCGAGTGTAGCGAAATGCTTGTGCTTCTAGTTCTGACCATGCAGTAATATCTAACAAGTAATCTAACAATTTCACAACAACTACCTTGTACACACAAGTGTAAAGGAATGAATAAGAATATGTACATATAAATATATGGATGAGCGATGGCCGAACGGCATAGGCAAGATGCAGTAGATGGTATATAGTACAGTCTATACATATGAGATGAGTAATGTAGGGTATGTAAACATTATATAAAGTGGCATTGTATAAAGTGACTAGTGATACATTTATTACATACATTTTTTCATTAGTAAAGTGGCTAGAGATGAGTCAGTATATTGGCAGCAGCCACTCAATGTTAGTGATGGCAGTTAGGATGTTAGGACGGTTAGGACCGTTAGGACCGTTAGGACAGTTAGGACGGTCTCTGCTCATCTTCTGAAAATGTCTGAAACCCTACGTAAGAGTATCTTAAGGAGGTAGGGAGGGAGAGGGGTGGGGGGGGAGAGAGAGAGAGAGGGGGCTGAGGTAGGGAGGGAGGGAGGGGGTGGAGGTAGGGAGGGAGAGGGGTGGGGGGGGGAGAGAGAAAGGGGGTTGAGGTGGGGGGGAGGTAGGGAGGGAGGGGGGTGGGGGGAGACAGAGAGGGAGGGTTGAGGTGGGGGGTGGAGGTAGGGAGGGAGGAGGGGGTGGAGGTAAGGAGGGAGGGAGAGGGGTGGGGGGGAGAGAGAGAAAGGGGGTTGAGGTGGGGGGGAGGTAGGGAGGGAGGGGGGTGGGGGGAGACAGAGAGGGGGGGTTGAGGTGGGGGGTGGAGGTAGGGAGGGAGGAAGGGGTGGAGGGAGGAGGAGGGTGGGGGGTGGGGGGAGAAAGAGAGGGGGGGTTGAGGTGGGGGGGTGGAGGTAGGGAGGGAGGAGGGGGTGGAGGTAGGGAGGGAGGGGGTGGAGGGAGGGAGGAGGGGGTGGAGGTAGGGAGGTAGGAGGGGGTGGAGGTAGGGAGGTAGGAGGGGGTGGAGGGGCTATGATATCTCTGCAGAACTAACAGGTATGTTATTTCTGCTCTCCTGTTCTACATTTAAAAAGAACACCTTGTTCAGGGACTTCGTCCCACTTCTCTTCGTCAGAGAAGGTACACATTCATTTATTTTAATTTCTTCACAGTCTGTCTTCCACTGTGACAGCTCATGCTAGCTAATAGCTGGAGGTAGGGGCGTATATGGGGGGCATGTGGATGCTGAGAGTGAAGGAGGGGGAATGGAGGGATGAAGGGCTTGTCTGGAGTTCTGTGAGCGTCTTCTGAACAACATGAAAAACTGAGAGAGAGGAGGGAAAGAGAGGAGTAGAGGGAGGAGGGAGAGGGAGGAGGGGGAGGGAGGAGGGAGAGGGAGAGGGAGGAGGGAGTGGGAGGAGGGAGAGGGAGGAGGGAGAGGAGGAGAAGGGAGGAGGGAGAGGGAGGAGAGGAAGGGAGGAGGGGGAGAGAGAGATGAGGGAGAGAGAGGAGGGGAAGAGAGAGAGAGAGGAGGGAGAGAGTGGCGGGAGAGAGAGAGAAGAAGAGAGAGAGAGAAAGAGGAGGGATTTGGGTAAGAGAGAGAGAGAGAGAAAGAGGAGGGAGAGAGAGGAGGGGAGAGAGAGAGAGAGAGAGTGAGTATCAAGAATGGTCTACCAACCAAAGGACATCCAGCCAACTTGACACAACTGTGGGAAACATTGGGAGTCAACATGGGCCAGCATCCCTGTGGAACGCTTTCAACACCTTGTAGAGTCGATGCCTTGACGAATTGAGGCTGTTCTGAGGGGGTTGCAAGTCAATATTAGGAAGGTGTTCTTAATGTTTGGTAAACTCAGAGTATATTTTGTATCTCGACATCTGCTAAAGTGTTAGTTAAGATCAAAAGGCATGTGTTTGTATGTGTGAAAACAGGCGGAATGGATTCCATAAGAAACATTACTATGGCAACCCAACAACGGGAAATATCAAATACTGACGCGAAAATGCAACAGGCGGCCCATCCCCTGCATGAAACGTTACTGTGGCAACCTCCAACAGGCGGCCCATCCCCTGCATGAAACGTTACTGTGGCAACCTCCAACAGGTGGCCCATCGCCCTGCTGCGAAACGTTACTATGGCAACTTGCAACAGGCGGCCCATCGCCCTGCTGTTATACGTTACTATGGCATCCTGCAACAGGCGGCCCATCACCCCGCTGTGAAACGCTACTATGGCAACCCATCACCCTGCTGTGAAACGTTACTATGGCAACCTGCAACAGGCGACCACTTCGCCAGATGATTACATGACCCATCAAGTTAGCCAGGTGTATCTGGGGGTGAATACGGCCATCTATTGTATTTCATGAACACGTGTACAATGTCTAGACAATAGTGACTCATCCACTTGCCCAGATGTGGCTGGGGTGTGGTTATTGCATTTCCTTTCACATCACCCATCAATTTAGACAAGTGTATCAGGTAAGCGTCATCTAATAATTATGAATTATTTCTAAATTATTTTCATCTGGACACTTTCTGTTTTTGACATTGCTAATATGCAATTAACCATTTCACTGTACCGTTTACGCCTACCAGAGACAGTAATGTGAAGAACAACATGAAAGGCACCCAAGTCAGTTTAGGATATAGGCCAAGGGCGAGATAAATTGTATTTTTACCTGGAGTTTTTCCTCATTGTAGGCTACTACTTTTACCAGTTTTAGTCTTGGAAGCTTTGGTTGTTTATGAACTACTCTCACTGTTTAGCACATGGCCTCTTGTGAATCCTTAAAGAGATCGGTGGGGCTAAAGCTTAAGAGGGTGTGAACGATGCTGAATGGGTGGAGACAATGAAGAGCTCTCCAGCAGGTTTACCAAAACATTCAAGTGCCATTTTCTCAAAAGTGAGGTTACAACTTTATCAACTTTCAAAGCAGAATTACTTTCCCATTGTTTTTTCAACTGCAGTGCATAATATACCATTTTCTAGCTCTGAGTCTCTACAAAATGTTGCTACATAAGACCGAGTCACAAATGTGATTTTCCTTTTTTTGTATGATATTTTCACACTATGAGGTCGAAATAACACTTTTAAATGATATTGTAATGCCCTTTTTGTGTAAGAGCTGCCAGAAAAAAATGCCTGGAATTTCAGCCTGTTCAAGGTGGGATGGAACTTTTGACCCACATCATGACGTCACAATGTGATCTGATTACAATAGACCAATGACTGTTCATCTGGGTAAGGGGATGGGCTCTAGATCATAACATCAGCCAATCAGGGCTATGTATGTAAATATCTTCAAATTTGTTTTCTAATACCCACACGATCAGACTGAGCATTTTAAGGGCCAAAAGAGGCTCAGGGAAATAAATGATTTAAAAATATAGTTCTTTCCGTTAAATAACATACAGTGATTTATTAGACCTACTGTAATTATAGATAAAATATTTAAAGACTGCATTGGGGCTTTAAACTGTTTTGAATATAAAAGCGGAGAAATGAAATGACTTTTTTTTCATTGAAGAGTGTATTGTCACCATATCAATTTCAGAGACTAATGTGGCACTGCTTTGAAGCATATGTTTCCTTTGATATAATGTGATAGAATCTGAAAATAATGACTAAAACTCACAGACCAAACTAATCTTCAGTTGGGTAAATACACTGCATCTAACCCTAGCCCTAACCTCTAACCCTAACCCCTAACCCCTACCCCTACCCCTAACCCCTAACCCTACCCCTAACCCCTAACCCTACCCCTAACCCCTAACACTACCCCTAACCCCTAACCCTAACCCCTAACCCTAACCCTGACCCTTCCCCCTAACCCTAACCCTAACCCTACCCCTAACCCCTAACCCTAACCCTAACCCTACCCCTACCCCTAACCCCTAACCCTACCCCTAACCCCTAACCCTAACCCTAACCCTACCCTAACCCCTAACCCTAACCCTAACCCCTAACCCTAACCCTAACCCTGTTACATTTTAGTTACCCTAACCCTAACCCTGTTACATTTTAGTTACCCTAACCCTAACCCTATCCTAACCCTAACCCTGTTACATTTTAGTTACCCTAACCCTAACCCTAACCCTAACCCCTAACCCCTAACCCTAACCCTAGACGTTCCTATTATCTGATCTATATACAGCAGCTAAGGCTGCAAAATTCAACTCTATCTCAAGCTAACGAGGAGATACCGAGAGAAACGCTGCTTGTGAATAATGTAAAGTCTACCCTAGCCGGAGGAGGCTGGTGGGAGGCGCTGTAAGAGGACTGTCTCAATGTAATAGCTGAAATGGAATTAATAAAACACATCATTTAATTGAAACCAACTCATGTTTGACTCTGTTCCATTCCAGCCATTACGACGAGCCCGTCCTCCTAAAGCTCATCCCACCAGCCTCCTCTGTACCCAGCAGGCATTCAATCGCCTGGCTATTCTGGGGCATTAATACCACGGTATCGAGCAGAGACATGTATACTGTATACAACCTGTATATTGTATATATACATATATATGTATATATGTATATTGTATATATGTGGCTCTGGGACCATATTCATAAAGTAGAATGCTGATCTAGAATCAGATGCCCCTCCCCCCCATCCATTCATTATAATCTAAAAGGACAAACTGTTCCTAGCTCAGCTCTCCTACTCTCAGGAGATCTATGAATATTATAGACTCAACGATAGTCACGTCTATATTAGAGAGGGGGGGGGGGTTGAATTATTTGCATTATCTCACAGGCAGTTTTGAAAAAACGACCAAGAAATTCCAGAAAAGTTGTCAGCAGTGACAGTCGAATCACAGAGAACGGAGTAATTATGACCGCTTGAATGACTTTGTGGAAGGTTGGCAGAAGGAAGGGGGTATCTGTGTTGATCCTCCTCAGTCTCCTCATGCAGTGAAGATGGTCTTGGAGTAGGCCAAGCTTCAGGTAATGTCACGTTTCAGTGATACGAACACGCTGTATCTGAAGTGGAATCTTGGTGACCATTAATTCTGAGCCTTTGGTTGTCATCCTCAGTGGTACACTGTCACCGTGATCCCCTGATCGGGTCAACATACAGCTTAGTGGTACACTGTCACCATGATCACCTGATCGGGTCATTCTCGTCACACAGCTTAGTGGTACACTGTCACCATGATCACCTGATCGGGTCAACATACAGCTTAGTGGTACACTGTCACCATCTGAAAAGACATATACACTACATTGCCAAAGGTACAGTATGTGGACACCCATTCATATGAGTGGATACGGCTATTAGAGCCTCACCCGTTACTGACAGGTGAGTATAATCGAGCACACAGCCATGCAATCTCCATAGGTAAACATTGGCAGTAGAATAGCCCGTAATGAAGGGCATCAGTAACTTTCAACATGGCAACAACATATTTCTGCCATGCTAGAGCTGCCCCCCTGGTCAACTGTAAGTGCTGTTATTGTGGAAGTGGAAACGTCTAGGAGCAACAACTTCCAAATGCTGAAGCTCGCGGCGCTTAACAATTGTCTGTCCTCAGTTGCAACACTCACTACCGAGTTTCAAACTGCCTCTGGAAGTGAAGGGAAAGTCTTAACAGTACAGCATACAATGACATTCTAGATGATTATGTGCTTCCAACTTTGTGGTAACAGTTTGGGGAAGGTCCTTTCCTGTTTCAGCATGACAATTCCCCCGTGCACAAAGCGAGGTCCATACAGAAATGTTTTGTCGAGATTGGTGTGGAAGAACTTGACTGGCCTGCACAGAGCCCTGACCTCAACCCATCAAACACCTTTGGGATGATTTGGAACGCCGACTGTGAGCCAGGCCTAATCGCCCAACATCAGTGCCCGTCCTCACTAATGCTCTTGTGGCTGAATGGAAACAAGTCCCCCGCAGCAATATCCCAGCAAAGGGGGGACCAACTCCGTATTAATGCCCATGACTTTGGAATGAGATGTTTGATGAGAAGGAGTCCACATACTTTTGGTTATGTAAATACAGGTATGATTTTATTGATAAGGAATCAGTAGAAGTACAGGTATAGCAGCAAGGAATGAGGTAAGGTAGCCTCGTAGTTAGGGCGTTGGGCTTGTAACCGCAAGGTTGCTAGATCAAATCCCCGAGCTGACAAGAATCTGTCGTTATGCCCCTGAACAAGGCAGTTAACCCACTGTTCCTAGGCTGTCATTGTAAATAAGAATTTGTTCTTAACTGACTTGCCTAGTTAAATAAAAACATACTAAATATAAAATAAATAAATAAAATAATAACAATACGGCAACAGAATTGTCTAAAAACAGAATAACGAGCTGAATGGAGGACAAGTTGAACAGGCATTAGACACGGGAACGATTGTTCGTGTGCGTTTGTGTCACAGTTTGATATTTTGTGTCTTTGTGTGTGTCTCACAGTGTCTGTCACCAGAACGAAGCCCTCTCTGCTGCTGTTTCCTCTGTCCCAGTTCTGATTGCTTTGTCTGTGAATACACACACACACACACACACACACACACACTTTAATACTCAAGGCTAAAATGCTTTGAACAACATTTGTACTCCTCACTTACCATTCGTTTCTGAGAGAGAGAGAGAGAGAGAGAGAGAGAGAGAGAGAGAGAGAGAGAGAGAGAGAGAGAGAGAGAGAGAGAGAGAGAGAGAGAGAGAGAGAGAGAGAAGCAGTGCCTTTGGAATAATACTTTTTTTTCCCCTCAGCAATCTACACACAATACCCCATAATGACAAAGCAAAAACAGGTTGTTGAATATTTGTAAAATAATAAATAAATAAAAAATACCTTATTTAAATAAGTATTCAGACCCTTTCGCTATTAGATTTGAAATTGAGCTCAGCTGCATCCTGTTTCCATTGATCATTCTTGAGATGTTTCTACAACTTGATTGGAGTCCACCTGTGGTAAATTCAATTGATTGGACATGATTTGGAAAGGCGCACACCTGTCTATATAAGGTCCTACAGTTGACAGTGCATGTCAGAGCAATAACCAAGCCATGAGTTTGAAGGTATTTTCCGTAGAGCTCCGAGACAGGATTGTGTCGAAGCACAGATCTGGGGAAAAAAACTTCTGCAGCATTGAAGGTCCCCAAGAACACAGTGGCCTCCAACATTGTTAAATGGAAGAAGTTTGGAACAACCAGGACTCTTCCTAGAGCTGGCCGCCCGGCCAAACTGAGCAATCGAGGGAGAAGTGCCTTGGTTAGGGAGGTGACAAATAACCCAAAGGTCACTCTGACAGAGCTTGAGGACAACCATCTCTGCAGCACTCCACCAATAAGGCCTTTATGGTAGAGTGGCCAGACAGAAACCACTCCTCAGTAAAAAGCACATGACAGCCCTCTTGGAGTTTTCCAAAAGGCACTTAAAGTATCTCAGACCATAAGAAACAAGATTCTCTGGTCTGATGAAATGAAGATTGAACTCTTTAGCTTGAACGCCAAGCGTCACGTCTGGAGGAAACCTAGTATCACTCCTACAGTGAAGCATGGTGGTGGCAGCATCATGCTGTGGGGATGTTTTTCAGCGGCAGGGACTGGGAGACTAGTCGGGATCGAGGGAAAGATGAACGGAGCAAAGTACAGAGAGATCCTTGATGAAAACTTGCTCCAGCTCCCTCAGAACCTCAGACTGGGCCGAAGGTTCACCTTCCAACAGAACAACAACCCTAAGCACACAGCCAAGACAATGCAGGAGTGCTTTCGGGACAAGTCCTTGAGTGGCCCAGCCAGAGCCCGGAGTTGAACCCGATCTAACATCTCTGGAGAGACCTGAAAATAGCTGTGCAGCGATGCTCCCCATCCAACCTGACAAAGCTTGAGAGGATCTGCAGAGAAGAATGGGAGAAACTTCCCAAATATAGGTGTGCTAAGCTTGTAGCGTCATACCCAAGAAAACTTGAGGCTGCAATTGCTGCCAAAGGTGCTTCTACAAGGTACTGAGTAAAGGGTCTGAATACTTACAGAAATGTAATATTTCATTTTTTCATGAGGGGGGAAAAAAACAATTGAATCCATTTTTTCGAATAAGGCTGTAAACGTAACAAAATGTGGAAAAAGTCAAGGGGACTGAATATTTAACCCCAATGCACTTTAACTGTAAATCAACCACACACTAACACTATCCACAAACAATTAACAAACCAATCAGTAGGAAATTATGATTCATCATAACGAGATAGGAAAGCGAGTACTGAACGACTTCATCAACACAGCATCACTGAGACAGAGTTGTACTGGCAGCGTGAGGTCATAATGAGGTCACGAAGACAGACGGAGACGTGCTCTCCTCCACTTGCCGTGACTCCACCTCTTTCTTCCCTTTTTTTGTTGAAATGTTATTTCCTGTTGCCCGCTCCTGAATGAGAGGTTTCATTACACTCCAGTGAACAACAACGGCAGATCGGTCCAGTATATCACCCTCCAGGACTGTCTACTGATGGTCACTTAGATCAGTCCGTTACGCATCGCCACCACCGTGTGTATTCCACCAGCGTGTGTCCTGATGACGATGATCAGTGAAGTGGAGCTCATTACAGTATAAACAGCCTTTACGCTACGGAGAGGGAGAGGAGGGGGAGAGAAAGAGAAAGAGAGAGGGAGAGGAGGGGGGGAGAGAGAGAAAGAGAGAAAGGGGAGGGAGGGAACGAGGGAATGGGAGAACATGACAGAGATGATCAATCAGTGAGAGATAAAGATAGTAACACCCTCCTAGTAACAGACAGAGATGATCGGTGAGAGATAAAGACAGTAACACCCTCCTAGTAACAGACAGAGATGATCGGTGAGAGATAAAGACAGTAACACCCTCCTAGTAACAGACAGAGATGATCGGTGAGAGATAAAGACATTAACACCCTCCTAGTAACAGACAGAGATGATCAGTGAGAGATAAGAGGGGAAGAGGGATGTCTTTATCCTCCCTGTAGAGGGGAAGAGGGATGTCTTTATCCTCCCTGTAGAGGGGAAGAGGGATGTCTTTATCCTCCCTGTAGAGGGGAAGAGGGATGTCTTTATCCTCCATGTAGAGGGGAAGAGGGATGTCTTTATCCTCCCTGTAGAGGGGAAGAGGGATGTCTTTATCCTCCCTGTAGAGGGGAAGAGGGATGTCTTTATCCTCCCTGTAGAGGGGAAGAGGGATGTCTTTATCCTCCCTGTAGAGGGGAAGAGGGATGTCTTTATCCTCCCTGTAGAGGGGAAGAGGGACATCTTTACCCTCCCTGTAGAGGGGAAGAGGGATGTCTTTATCCTCCCTGTAGAGGGGAAGAAAGAGAAAGGGGGAGAGATGCTAGAGTGTGTGTGCGTGTGAATGTATACATGTCTATGAACACCTCACACCAATACAGTTTTGACAAAATGTACAGTATGTCTGTGATTCCTTTTGTAACCCACCTGGAAGAGTATATTGCCTCTCTCGTTCCTGTCACCTCTCCCTCTTAGATCACGGCACTGTTCTCATCTCTTACCATCATCGTTCTCCAGGTGAGAAAAGATGGAAGTCCAAAAAAAAGTTCACTCCAGGTTTCCAAAAATCACCTGGATGATCATCAAGACTCTTGGGAAGAATGTTCTATGGACAGACGAGTCAAAAGTAAAACTTTTTGAACGACACGGGTCCCTGGCAAAAACCAAACACTGCATTCCACAGTAAGAACCTTAAGCATGGTGGTGGTAGTGTGGTGGTTTGGGGATGTTTTACTGCCTCGGGACCTGGACGACTTGCCTTAATAGAAGGAACCATGGAAGTCTGCTCTGTATCAGAGAATTCTACAGGAGAATATCAGGCCATCGGTCTGTGAGCTGAAGCTGAAAAACAGCTGGGTCATGTAGCAAGACAACGATCCAAAACACACGATCATGTCAACATGAAAATGGCGAAAAAGTAACACATTTTTACATTTTGGAATGGCCCAGTCAAAGTCCAGACATAATTCTAATTGAGATGTTGTGGCAGGATTTGAAAGGAGCAGCTCATGGTTGAAAAGCCACAAATGTCTCTGAGTTAAAGCAGTTCTGTATGGAAGAGTGGGCCAACTTCCTCCATAGTGACGTGAGAGACTGATCAACAACTACAGGAAGTGTTTGGTTGGAGTCATTGCAGCTAAAGGTGGTACAACCAGTTATTGATTGTAATGGGGGAAATTACTCTTTCACACAAGGGGCATCGGGTGTTGCATTACTTGTTTATGAAATAAGCCTGTAATAGCTGCGGTTTTTGTTCACTCAGGTTCCCTTTACCTAATATTAGGTTTTAGTTGAGGAAACATTAAGTATCAAAAAAAATATGCAAAAGTAGAGAAAATTTGAAAAGGGGGCAAATACTTTTTCACGTCACTTTAGATTGTCACACCCTGAACGTAGAGATACTTATTTATTCTCTATGTTTGGTTAGGTCAGGGTGTGACTCGGGTGGGAAAATCTGTTTTCTGTTTCTTTGTTTTTGGGCCGAGTGTGGTTCCCAATCAGAGGCAGCTGTCTATCGTTGTCTCTGATTGGGAATCATACTTAGGCAGCCTGTTTTCTTCCTGTCTTTGTGGGGAGGATGTTTTCTGTTTAGCCTCTGTTGCCTGACAGAACTGTACGTTTTCATTTTTCGCTTTTTGTTATTTTGTTTGAGTGTGTTGTGATAATAAAGAATCATGAGCACATACAACGCTGCGCTTTGGTCCACTTCTCCATCTTACGACGACCGTTACATAGATATCATCAGTTGAAAGGTCTTTCCTGCCCTACCGGCTACCGATGTCATTCTTCTGCGATCTGCTCCATGCGACAACCAGTTGAGAGCTGTGCTCTCCCGCTGCCTGCAGATGACATTCCACTGAAACTAGGCCGTGTGTGCGGCAACACATGTGAATATATTTCAGGTGTTTTGTTCTTGATTTCATAATCGATAAGTTGTATCCCTCCGCTAGACTACTTTGATACGCAACAGAAGGGATTAAGAAGAGAGTATAGGCAACGTCCACTGAAAACAGCATGGGTACAGCTGCGTATAGCCTCCACTACACATCTGGCCCTTTGTGTTGTACTAAAAATGCTCTCTCCTCCATGAGTGTGCCGGTATAACACTTGCTGTCCTTTCAGCATTACGAGCCTGTCATCCACTGAAGGTCTGTAGGTTCACCACTGATGACCAATAGGTTCACACCTGCACTAACCTGTATATTCTAAACTCAGCAAAAAAAGAAGCATCCCTTTTTCAGGTCCCTGTCTTTCAAAGATAATTCGTAAAAATCCAAATAACTTCACAGATCTTCATTGTAAAGTGTTTAAACACTGTTTCCCATGCTTGTTCAATGAACCATAAACAATTAATGAACATGCACCTGTGGAACGGTCGTTAAGACACTAACAGCTTACAGACGGTAGACAATTAAGGTCACAGTTATGGAAACTTAGGACACTAAAGAGGCCTTTCTACTGACTCTGAAAAACACCAAAATAAAGATGCCCAGGGTCCCTGCTCATTTGCGTGAATGTGCCTTAGGCATGCTGCAAGGAGGCATGAGGACTGCAGATGTGGCCAGGGCAATAAATTGCAATGTCTGTACTGTGAGACGCCTAAGACTGCACTACAGGGAGACAGGACGGACAGCTGATCGTCCTCACAGTGGCAGACCACGTGTAACAACACCTGCACAGGATCGGTACATCCGAACATCACACCTGCGGGACAGGTACAGGATGGCAACAACAACTGCCCAAGTTACACCAGGAACGCACAATCCCTCCATCAGTGCTCAGACTGTCTGCAATAGGCTGAGAGAGGCTGGACTGACCGCTTGTAGTGTAGGCCTGTTGTAAGGCAGGTCCTCACCAGACATCACCGGCAACTACGTCGCCTATGGGCACAAACCCACCGTTGCAGGACCAGACAGGATGGCAAAAACTGCTCTTCACTGACGAGTCAGGGTTTTGTCTCACCAGGGGTGATGGTCGGATTCCCGTTTATCGTCGAAGGAATGAGCATTACACCGAGGCCTGTACTCTGGAGCGGGATCGATTTGGAGGTGGAGGGTCCGTCATGGTCTGGGGCGGTGTGTCACAGCATCATCGGACTGAGCTTGTTGTCATTGCAGGCAATCTGACTTCCTCCTCCCTCATGTGGTACCCTTCCTGCAGGCTCATCCTGACATGACCCTCCAGCATGACAATGCCACCAGCCATACTGCTCGTTCTGTGCATGATTTCCTGCAAGACAGGAATGTCAGTGTTCTGCCATGGCCAGCGAAGAGCCAGGATCTCAATCCCATTGAACACGCCTAGGACCTGTTGGATCAGAGGGTGAGGGCTAGGGCTATTCCCCCCAGAAATGTCCGGGAACTTGCAGGTACCTTGGTGGAAGAGTGGGGTAACATCCCACAGCAAGAACTGGCAAATCTGGTGCAGTCCACAAGGAGGAGATGCACTGCAGTACTTAATGCAGCTGGTTGCCACACCCAGGTTTCAATAGGCCATAAGATATGAATGTTTCAAAATCCACTGTAAACTGCTGAGGGGAGAACGGCTCATAATAATGGCTGGAACGGAGCAAATGAAACGGCATCAAACACCTGCTAACCATGTGTTTGATGTATTTGATACCATTCCACTGATTCCGCTCCACTCATTACCACGAGCCCGTCCTCCCCAATTAAGGTGCCACCAACCTCCTGTGGAGTTGTGTGTATATATATATATATATATATATTTGTCTTTGCGAAACGCTTTAATGAGCTGACTGAATGGAAGCTGATAATTCTAAGTTATTTTACTCTTCTGGTCTAGGCTGGTCTCAGGAAGAAATGACAAGTCCTCTCTGTCCGAGACCAATTCAAGACTGAGACACTCAATATGTGGTCTCGAGACCATACCACAACACTGTATTCTGTATAGCAAAATGTAATGTGTCACCCAATTAGTTATGCAAATATTTAAAAAAAAACATGCCTTATTACTAGGCTATTTTAAATCAAATACAAATTCACTAATTGAAAGCCGACTATCACGGATCCTTCCGGAACTTTCATTACACACACCTGGTCCTTATTTCCACTGATTAGTATTTGTATATATATGCGCCATTTGGTTCACCATGGTCTTGTTCGATTTATTGTTCCAACGTCTGTTGGTTCGTGTGAGTACCTGTGTTGTTTTGCCCTTGTGGATTGTGCAGATGGTTACGGGTTTCGTCCCGTGTGTTAATCATTGTGTGCGATTGTGTTATTTATTCGAGGTATTCCTCGCCCTTTTGTTTTGGGTTTCTACCCTGTGTTTTGTATACATGTGTGTCTGGTCTTCGTCCCCCGTGCCTTTACACGACACGCTGTAATTTGGGAAATAAAAACCCCTATTAAGCATTCCTGCACCTGTCTCATGATCCCTTTATACCAACGTGACACCGACCTGCACAACCAGTGAACAACACATTTTTCGGGTTTGAGCTCATAAGACCATGCATATGCGTAAGCTCTGATATGCATATGCGTAAGCTCTAATATGCCTTTGCGTAAGCTCTAATATGCATATGCGTAGCTTTAATATGCATATGCGTAAGCTCTAATATGCCTTTGCATAAGCTCTAATATGCATATGCGTAAGCTCTGATATGCATATGAGTAAGCTCTAATATGCATATGGATAAGCTCTAATTTGCATATGCGTAAACTCTAATATGCATATGCATAATCTGTAATATGCATATGCGTAAGTTCTAATATGCATATGCGTAAGCTCTGATATGCGTATGGGTAAGGTGTAATATGCATATGCGTAAGCTCTGATATGCATATGAGTAAGCTCTAATATGCATATGCGTAAGCTCTAATATGCATATGCATAATCTGTAATATGCATATGCGTAAGTTCTAATATGCATATGCGTAAGCTCTGATATGCATATGCGTAAGCTCTAATATGCATATGCGTAAGCTCTAATATGCATATGGTGTTTTGAATGAATGATCTTAGAAAGCACCTTCCATTTCGTTGTTTTAGGCTTTGAAACAATGTCCAGAACAGTCATGTTTTACACTGTTTCAACTTGCTGTTGAACTTCTTTCTTCAAATTGATCATCACAGCGAGTTTAGTTTTAAATGTACTATATGCTACTGTTTCGATTATTTTTTAAATGTGATTTTTTTTTTTTACGATTGCAATTGCATTAGAGGGACAGTAGAGCCCTGAGTACCAGGTCATTAGGACCTGATGGTCATTAGCAAGTTGGGTACTACCAAAGCATGTCCAGAGTGCATAAAAGGAGATCACCGTGACTCAAAGGTCACATGGAATTTGACTCATGACTGCCAGTGTGGCGGTAATATGGTCACCACAACAGCCCTAGTTACAGCATAACGACAAAGTGAAAACATGTTTTTATAAATGTTTGCAAACGTATTGTAATTAAATAGAGAAATAACTAATTTACATAAGTATTCACACCCCTGAGTCAGTACTTTGTAGAAGCACCTTTGGCGGTGCTTACAGCTGTGAGTCTTTCTGGGTAAGTCTCTAAGAGCTTTCCACATCTGGATTTTACAATATTTGCACATTGTTATTTTTTTTAATCTTCATGCTCTGTCAAGTTGGTTGTTGATCATTGCTAGACAGTCATTTTCAAGTCTTGCCATAGATTTTCAAGCCGATTTAAGTCAGAACTGTCAGTAGGCCACTCAGGAACATTCCATGTCGTCTTGGTAAGCAACTCCAGTGTAGATTTTCCCTTGTGTTTTAGGTTGTTGTCCTGCTGAAAGGTGAATTAATCTCCCAGTATTTGGTGGAAAACAGACTGAACTAGTGCTTATAGCTGTATTTCATTTCTTTTTATCATAAAAAACTCCCTTTTTCTTGCAGATGACAAGCATACCCCTAACATGATACAGCCACCACCATGCTTGAATACTTATTGACTGAAGATATTTCAGCTTTACATTTTTAATTAATTTCGAAAAATGTTCTACAAACAAAATTCCACTTTGACGTTATGGGGTATTGTGTTTAGATCAGTGTCACAACTCAATTGAGTCCATTTTAAATTCAAGCTGTAACACAATACAATGTGGAAAACGTTCACGGGTGTCACGTCCTGACCAGTAAAAGGGGTTATTTGTTATTGTAGTTTGGTCAGAGTGTGGCAGGGGGTGTTTGTTTTGTGTGTTTCGGTGTTTTTGGTTTAGGTTCTATGTTTTCTATTTCTATGTTTAAATCTAGTTTTCTATTTCTATGTTGGGGTTTTGGTAGGACCTCCAATTAGAGCCAGCTGGTTGTCGTTGCCTTTAATTGGAGGCCATATTTAGTTGGGGTTTGTTTCACTTGTATTTTGTGGGTGATTGTTTTCCTGTATAGCCTGTGTTGCCTTACGGAACTGTTTCGTCGTTTTGTTTATTTTGTTTAAGTGTTCACGTTACTTCAAATAAAGAAGATGAGCACTTTACCCGCTGCGCCTTGGTCCAATCCTTACGACGCCTATGACAACGGGCTATGAATACTTTCTGAAGGCACTTTATCAAGATTAAGACCACTGAACAGATTCCCAGATTGCATGTCTGTCTTACAGGGAAAAAAACTAGTTTACATTACCAAGTACATTAATGGGGTATAAATCTACTCTAAGAGCGTGTTAGTCTGTTCCAGAGGTTTGAATCCTAATCAACCCATCCAATGTGAGAACATCTGTTGTTGAAGTACAGTAGCTCAATAAAGCTACCTTACTCTAGCAGTAGCTCAATAAAGCTACCTTACTCTAGCAGTAGCTCAATAAAGCTACCTTACTCTAGCAGTAGATCAATAAAGCTACCTTACTCTAGCAGTAGATCAATAAAGCTACCTTACTCTAGCAGTAGATCAATAAAGCTACCTTACTCTAGCAGTAGATCAATAAAGCTACCTTACTCTAGCAGTAGATCAATAAAGCTACAGTACTCTCTAGCATGCGTCAAATCAAATCAAATTGTATTTGTCGCACCCGACGAACAGGTGTAGACCTTACCGTGAAATGCTTACTTTAAGGAAAATATTTAGTAATATTTTTTTATCAAGCATCATACGTTGACAAATCGTGTTAGCCCATAGGTCAAATTCTATTTTGAATATACTTTTTTTGTTGTTGCTTCAGACAAAAGCTAATACTTCACTTAACCTCTCTAGGGTCGGCGGGACGAAATCGTCCCACCTACGTAACAGCCAGTGGAATCCTGTGGTGCGTTATTCAAATACCTTAGAAATGCTATTACTTCAATTTCTCAAACATATCAAATCAAATCAAATCAAATCAAATCAAATTTATTTATATAGCCCTTCGTACATCAGCTGAAATCTCAAAGTGCTGTACAGAAACCCAGCCTAAAACCCCAAACAGCAAGCAATGCATGTGAAAGAAGCACGGTGGCTGGGAAAAACTCCCTAGGAAAAACTCCTGAGAAAGGCCAAAAACCTAGGAAGAAACCTAGAGAGGAACCAGGCTATGAGGGGTGGCCAGTCCTCTTCTGGCTGTGCCGGGTGGATATTATAACAGAACATAGTCAAGATGTTAAAATGTTCGTAAATGACCAGCATGGTCAAATAATAATAATCATAGTAATTGTCGAGGGTGCAACAAGCACGTCCGGTGAACAGGTCAGGGTTCCGTAGCCGCAGGCAGAACAGTTGAAACTGGAGCAGCAGCATGGCCAGGTGGACTGGGGACAGCAAGGAGTCATCATGCCAGGTAGTCCTAGGGCTCAGGTCCTCCGAGAGAAAGAAAGAAAGAAAGAAAGAGAGAATTAGAGAGAGCATATTTACATTCACACAGGACACCGGATAAGACAAGAGAATACTCCAGATGTAACAGACTGACCCTAGCCCCCCGACACATAAACTACTGCAGCATAAATACTGGAGGCTGAGACAGGAGGGATCAGAAGACACTGTGGCCCCATCCGATGATACCCCCGGACAGGGCCAAACAGGCAGGATATAACCCCACCCACTTTGCCAAAGCACAGCCCCCCACACCACTAGAGGGATATCTACAACCACCAACTTACCGTCCGAAGACAAGGCCGAGTATAGCCCACAAAGATGTCCGCCACGGCACAACCCAAGGGGGGGCGCCAACCCAGACAGGAAGACCACGTCAGTGGCTCAACCTACTCAAGTGACGCACCCCTCCCATGGACGGCATGGAAGAACACCAGTAAGTCAGTGACTCAGCCCCTGTAAAAGGGTTAGAGGCAGAGAATCCCAGTGGGAAGAGGGGAACCGACAAGGCAGAGACAGCAAGGGCGGTTCGTTGCTCCAGCCTTTCCGTTCACCTTCACACTCCTGGGCCAGACTACACTTAATCATAGGACCTACTGAAGAGATAAGTCTTCAGTAAAGACTTAAAGGTTGAGACTGAGTCTGCGTCTCTCACATGGGTAGGCAGACCATTCCATAAAAATGGAGCTCTATAGGAGAAAGCCCTACCTCCAGCCGTTTGCTTAGAAATTCTAGGGACAATTAGGAGGCCTGCGTCTTGTGACCGTAGCGTACGTGTAGGTATGTACGGCAGGACCAAATCGGAAAGATAGGTAGGAGCAAGCCCATGTAATGCTTTGTAGGTTAGCAGTAAAACCTTGAAATCAGCCCTTGCCTTAACAGGAAGCCAGTGTAGGGAAGCTAGCACTGGAGTAATATGATCAAATTTTTTGGTTCTAGTCAGGATTCTAGCAGCCGTATTTAGCACTAACTGAAGTTTGTTTAGTGCTTTATCCGGGTAGCCGGAAAGTAGAGCATTGCAGTAGTCGAGCCTAGAAGTAACAAAAGCATGGATTAATTTTTCTGCGTCATTTTTGGACAGAAAGTTTCTGATTTTTGCAATGTTACGTAGATGGAAAAAAGCTGTCCTTGAAGCAGTCTTGATATGTTCTTCAAAAGAGAGATCAGGGTCCAGAGTAACGCCGAGGTCCTTCACAGTTTTATTTGAGACGACTGTACAACCATCCAGATTAATTGTCAGATTCAACAGAAGATCTCTTTGTTTCTTGGGACCTAGGACAAGCATCTCTGTTTTGTCCGAGTTTAAAAGTAGAAAATTTGCAGCCATCCACTTCCTTATGTCTGAAACACAGGCTTCTAGCGAGAGCAATTTTGGGGCTTCACCATGTTTCATTGAAATGTACAGCTGTGTGTCGTCCGCATAGCAGTGAAATTTAACATTATGTTTTCGAATGACATCCCCAAGAGGTAAAATATATAGTGAAAACAATAGTGGTCCTAGAACGGAACCTTGAGGAACACCGAAATTTACAATTGATTTGTCAGAGGACGAACCATTCACAGAGACAAACTGATATCTTTCCGACAGATAAGATCTAAACCAGGCCAGAACTTGTCCATGTAGACCAATTTGGGTTTCCAATCTCTCCAAAAGAATGTGGTGATCGATGGTATCAAAAGCGGCACTAAGATCTAGGAGCATGAGGACAGATGCAGAGCCTCGGTCTGACGTCATTAAAAGGTCATTTACCACCTTCACAAGTGCAGTCTCAGTGCTATGATGGGGTCTAAAACCAGACTGAAGCGTTTCGTATACATTGTTTGTCTTCAGGAAGGCAGTGAGTTGCTGCGCAACAACTTTTTCTAAAATTTTTGAGAGGAATGGAAGATTCGATATAGGCCGATAGTTTTTTATAATTTCTGGGTCAAGATTCGGCTTTTTCAAGAGAGGCTTTATTACTGCCACTTTTAGTGAGCTTGGTACACATCCGGTGGATAGAGAGCCGTTTATTATGTTCAACATAGGAGGGCCAAGCACAGGAAGCAGCTCTTTCAGTAGTTTAGTTGGAATAGGGTCCAGTATGCAGCTTGAGGGTTTGGAGGCCATGATTATTTTCATCATTGTGTCAAGAGATATAGTACTAAAACACTTTAGTATCTCCCTTGAGCCAAGGTCCTGGCAGAGTTGTGCAGACTCTGGACAATGAAGCCCTGGAGGAATACCCAGATTTAAAGAGGAGTCCGTAATTTGCTTTCTAATGATCATGATCTTTTCCTCAAAAAAGTTCATAAATTTATTACTGCTGAAGTGAAAGCCATCCTCCATTTGCGAATGCTGCTTTTTAGTTAGCTTTGCGACAGTGTCAAAAAGAAATTTCGGATTGTTCTTATTTTCCTCAATTAAGTTGGAAAAATAGGATGATCGTGCAGCAGTGAGGGCTCTTCGATACTGCACGGTACTGTCTTTCCAAGCTAGTCGGAAGACTTCCAGTTTAGTGTGGCGCCATTTCCGTTCCAATTTTCTGGAAGCTTGCTTCAGAGCTCGTGTATTTTCTGTATACCAGGGAGCTAGTTTCTTATGACAGATGTTTTTAATTTTTAGGGGTGCAACTGCATCTAGGGTATTGCGCAAGGTTGAATTGAGTTCCTCGGTTAGGTGGTTAACTGATTCTTGTCCTCTGACGTCCTTGGGTAGGCAGAGGGAGTCTGGAAGGGCATCAAGGAATCTTTGGGTTGTCTGAGAATTTATAGCACGACTTTTAATCTTCCTTGGTTGGGGTCTGAGCAGATTATTTGTTGCAATTGTAAACGCAATAAAATGGTGGTCCGATAATCCAGGATTATGAGGAAAAACATTAAGATCCACAACATTTATTCCATGGGACAAAACTAGGTCCAGAGTATGACTGTGGCAGTGAGTAGGTCCAGAAACATGTTGGACAAAACCCACTGAGTCGATGATGGCTCCGAAAGCCTTTTGGAGTGGGTCTGTGGACTTTTCCATGTGAATGTTAAAGTCACCAAAAATTAGAATATTATCTGCTATGACTACAAGATCCGATAGGAATTCAGGGAACTCAGTAAGGAACACTGCATATGGCCCAGGAGGCCTGTAAACAGTAGCTATAAAAAGTGATTGAGTAGGCTGCATAGATTTCATGACTAGAAGCTCAAAAGACGAAAACGTCATTGTTTTTTTTTTTGTAAATTGAAATTTGCTATCGTAAATGTTAGCAACACCTCCGCCTTTGCCGGATGCACGGGGGGTTTGGTCACTAGTGTAACCAGGGGGTGAGGCCTCATTTAACACAGTAAATTCATCAGGCTTAAGCCATGTTTCAGTCAGGCCAATCACATCAAGATTATGATCAGTGATTAGTTCATTGACTATAACTGCCTTGGAAGTGAGGGATCTAACATTAAGTAACCCAATTTTGAGATGTGAAGTATCACAATCTCTTTCAATAATGGCAGGAATGGAGGAGGTCTTTATACTAGTAAGATTACTGAAGCGAACACCGCCATTTTTAATTTTGCCCAACCAAGATCGAGGCACAGACACGGTCTCAATGGGGAAAGCTGAGCTGACTACGCTGACTGTGCTAATGGCAGACTCCACTAAGCTGGCAGGCTGGCTAACAGCCTGCTGCCTGGCCTGCACCCTATTTCATTGTGGAGCTAGAGGAGTTAGAGCCCTGTCTATGTTCGTAGATAAGATGAGAGCACCCCTCCAGCTAGGATGGAGTCCGTCACTCCTCAGCAGGCCAGGCTTGGTCCTGTTTGTGGGTGAATCCCAGAAAGAGGGCCAGTTATCTACAAATTCTATCTTTTGGGAGGGGCAGAAAACAGTTTTCATCCAGCGATTGAGTTGTGAGACTCTGCTGTAGAGCTCATCACTCCCCCTAACTGGGAGGGGGCCAGAGACAATTACTCGATGCCGACACATCTTTCTAGCTGATTTACACGCTGAAGCTATATTGCGCTTGGTGACCTCTGACTGTTTCATCCTAACATCGTTGGTGCCGACGTGGATAACAATATCTCTATACTCTCTACACTCGCCAGTTTTAGCTTTAGCCAGCACCGTCTTTAGATTAGCCTTAACGTCGGTAGCCCTGCCCCCTGGTAAACAGTGTATGATCGCTGGATGATTAGTTTTAAGTCTAATACTGCGGGTAATGGAGTCGCCAATGACTAGGGTTTTCAATTTGTCAGAGCTAATGGTGGGAGCCGTCGGCGTCTCAGACCCCACAGCGGGAGGAGCAGAGACCAGAGAAGTCTCGGCCTCCGACTCCGACTCGCTTAACGGGGAGAACCGGTTGAAAGTTTCTGTCGGCTGAATAAGCGACACCGGTTGAGCATTCCTACAGCGTTTCCCTCCAGAAGCCATGAGAAAGATGTCCGGCTGCGGGGACCGTGCGAGGGGGTTTATACTAACGTTACTATCTGTACTTGCTGGTGGCACAGACGCTGTTTCATCCTTTCCTACACTGAAATGACCCTTGCCTAACGATTGCGTCTGAAGCTGGGCTTGCAGCACAGCTATCCTTGCCGTAAGGCGATCGTTCTCCTGTATATTATGAGTACAACGACTGCAATTAGAAGGCATCATGTTAATGTTACTTAGCTTCGGCTGTTTGAAGTCCTGACGAACCATGTCCAGATAAAACCTCCGGGGTAGGAAAGTTGAAAAAAAAAGTTGAGTGAGGGAAAAAGTAAAAATATACGGTAATGAAAAAGTAAAAACCGTCAGGTAGCAAAGTAAAAACGCACAACAGCGTAAACAAGTCTGCAAGTTGTGACCGGAAGCAGGAAACAGGAAACAGGAACAGGAAAAAACCAACATATGACTATTTTACAGCATTTTAAAGACAAGACTCTCGTTAATCTAACCACACTGTCCAATTTCAAAAAGGCTTTAAAACGAAAGCAAAACATTAGATTATGTCAGCAGAGTACCCAGCCAGAAATAATCAGACACCCATTTTTCAAGCTAGCATATAATGTCACAAAAACCCAGAAGACAGCTAAATGCAGCACTAACCTTTGATGATCTTCATCAGATGACAACCCTAGGACATTATGTTATACAATACATGCATGTTTTGTTCAATCAAGTTCATATTTATATCAAAAACCAGCTTTTTACATTAGCATGTGACGTTCAGAACTAGCATACCCCCGCAAACTTCCGGTGAATTTACTAAAAATGTACTAAATTACTCACGATAAACGTTCACAAAAAGCACAACAATTATTTTAAGAATTATAGATACAGAACTCCTCTATGCACTCGATATGTCCGATTTTAAAATAGCTTTTCGGTGAAAGCACATTTTGCAATATTCTAAGTAGATAGCCCGGCATCACAGGGCTAGCTATTTAGACACCCAGCAAGTTTAGCCTTCACCAAACTCCGATTTACTATTAGAAAAGTTTGATTACCTTTGGTGTTCTTCGTCAGAATGCACTCCCAGGACTTCTACTTCAATAACAAATGTTGGTTTGGTCCCAAATAATCCATAGTTATATCCAAATAGCGGCGTTTTGTTCGTGTGTTCAAGACACTATCCGAAGTGTAAATAAGGGACGCATTTCGTGACAAAAAATGTCTAAATATTCCATTACCGTACTTCGAAGCATGTCAACCGCTGTTTAAAATCAATTTTTATGCCATTTTTCTCGTAAAAAAGCGATAATATTCTGACCGTGAATCTGCGTTTAGGTAAAAAGACGAAAGAAAATAACTCGTGAACGCGCCTAAGCCCATTGTCCTCTGATCGGCCACTTTCCAAACGCGATAATGTGTTTCAGCCTGGGGCTGCCTCGATATCATTCAGCTTTTTCCCGGGCTCTGAGAGCCTATGGGAGCCATAGGAAGTGTCACGTTACAGCAAAGATCCTCAGTCTTCAATAAAAAGAGCCAAGATGAACAAGAACTTGTCAGACAGGCCACTTCCTGTTCAGAATCTTCTCAGGTTTTTGCCTGCCATATGAGTTCTGTTATACTCACAGACACCATTCAAACAGTTTTAGAAACTTTAGGGTGTGTTCTATCCAAAGCCAATAATTATATGCATATTCTAGTTTCTGGGCAGTAGTAATAACCAGATTAAATCGGGTACATTTTTTATCCGGCCGTGTAAATACTGCCCCCTACCCCCAACAGGTTAAAACATTGTTTTTTGTATTAATTGTATTACAGCTCTGGTGTTGAGTAACAGACATTTTCATCTGCTGGTGTACACTCTTAGAAAAAAGGATTCCGAAACGGTTAGTCAGCTGTCCCCATAGGAGAACCCTTTTTGGTTCCAGGTAAATCTCTTTTTGATTCTATGTAGAACCCTCTGCGGGAAAGGGTTTTACATGGAACCCAAAAAGGGTTTTTACCTGGAACCAAAAAGGGTTCTTCAAAGGGTTCTCCTACCGTTTTAGGTTCTAGATAGTAACTTTTTTTTAAGAGTCTATTAAGTCACTTGCATCATTCAAAGCAACACGAAAAGGGAGAGCTCATCTAAGTTGTACGCTGTTTTGAACTTATTTTAGATGTGTTTATTAATTAAGACTAGGGTTGCAAAATTCCGGGTAACTTTCCCAAAATCCACAGGTTTTCTAGAAATCCTACCTAGTTGGAGGATTCACGGATTTCCTGCTTATTCCTTCCTGGTTCCGAAAATCTTCCAACCACGATTTCTGGAAAACCAAGTTACCAGAAATTTGCAACCCTACTCCGGACAAGTTTGAATGTCCGTTAGCATTGTATTTAGCATTGAACACCATCTCCTGTCTAGCATTTTTGGAGTATGTAGCAATGCTAATGGTAATAGATGGACGCAGCTAGCGGTGCTCTCAAAAGCATGAGGTAAATCGAAATATAATGTCCAACTTTATTTTAGATGAACTAGCCCTTTAAGTGGTTATGCTTCGGGATGATAATAAAGGTTATATTATCTGATTAGTAGAGAGAATAAAACAAAAACAAAGGATACTTCCCATCACAACCATTTTATTCATATGCAGATAAAAATATAACATTTTTAAATTCAAGCTTCTGCAAATGTTCTTTAGCATCAACAAGAAGCTGGCTACCATATAAACTGTCTTTAGCATCAACAACAAGCTGGCTAGCATATAAACTGTCTTTAGCATCAAATACAACCTGGCTACCATATAAACTGTCTTTAGCATCAACAACAAGCTGGCTAGCATATAAACTGTCTTTAGCATAAAAAACAAGCTGTCTAGCATATAAACTGTCTTTAGAATCAACAACAAGCAGGCTTGCATATAAAATGTCTTAAGCATGAACAAAAATAGGTCTAGCATATAAACTTAGTTCTTCATCAGCAAATGAACCACAAATGAATCATAATAAATAGCTACGTAAAATGCAGTTCACGAGTAAACATACTGTTACAATCTTCATTACAGCAACAACCATTTATGCAAAAACACTGTTTTGATCTTTAATAATAATGGCAATAATAATTTTGCTAGATTTGGATTTTTGATAATATTCTGTTGACATTCAAGTGGTCTGGACATGTAAACTAATGGAAAGACGGGTTGCAAAAATTCCAGTAACTTTCCCTGAAATCCCTGGTATTCTAGAAAACCTGGTTAGAAGATTCCCGGAATACCCAACCAGGATTCTCGAAAGACCTGGTAATTTTGGTAAAGCTACCGGAATTTTGTAACCTTGGAAAGATTCTCCCTGTACAAGCAGACTCATGTAGTACATATACACCAATAACGTGATTACTAAACACATACAGAAGTTTTACAAGTGTCTTAGATAGATGATTGGAACAATACTTTTACATACTTTTATATAGCATGTCTATATATACAGAGTAACACCATGTTATATTTACAGAGTAACACCATGTTATATATACAGAGTAACACCATGTTATATATACAGAGTAACACCATGTTATATATACAGAGTAACACCATGTTATATATACAGAGTAACACCATGTTATATATACAGAGTAACACCATGTTATATATACAGAGTAACACCATGTTATATATACAGAGTAACACCATGTTATATATACAGAGTAACACCATGTTATATATACAGAGTAACACCATGTTATATATACAGAGTAACACCATGTTATATTTACAGAGTAACACCATGTCTATATATACAGTGCATCCAAAAAGTATTCACACCCCTTGAAATTGTCCACATGTCATTGTTTTACAAAGAGGGATTAAATTGATTGAATTGAATTTTTTTTGTTGTCAATTAACTACACAAAACACTCTGGAAGAAGAATTCTAACATTTGTTAAAAACAAATCATGAAAAATAAAACACTAATCTATCTTGATTAGATAAGTATTCAACCCACCAAGTCAATACATCTTAGAATCACCTTTAGCAGCGATTACAGCTGTGAGTCTTTCTGAGTAAGTCTCTAAGCGCTTTCCACATTTGGATTGTGCAACATTTGCCCATTATTCTTTCAAAATTCTTCACGCTCTGTGAAATTGGTTGTTGATGATCGCTAAACAACCATTTTCAGGTGTTTTTCAAGCAGATTTAAGTAAAAAATGTAACTCGGCCACTCGGGAACATTCACTGTCTTCTTGGTAAGTAACTCCATTGTAGATTTGACCTTGTGTTTTAGGTTATTGTCCTGCTGAAAGGTGAATTAATCTCCCAGTATCTGTTGAAAAGCAGACTGAACCAGGTTTTCCTCTAGGATTTTGCCTGTGCTTAACTCCAACTCATTTATTTTTTACCCTGAAAAACTCCCCAGTCCTTAACGATTACAAGCATACCCATAACATGGTGCAGCCACCACTACGCTTGAAAATATGGAGAGTGTTACTCAGTAATGTCATCTATTGGACTTGCCCCAAATATAACATTTTGTATTAAGGACAAAAAGTGATTTGCTTTGCCACATCTTTTGCTGTATTACTTTATTGCCTTGTTGCAAACAAGATGCATGTTTTGGAATATTTTATTCTGTACAGGCTTCCTTTTCTTCACTCTGTCAATTAAGTTAGTGTTGTGCAGTAACTACGATGTTGTTGATCCATCCTTAGTTTTCTCCTATCACAGCCACTAAACTCTGTAACTGCTTTGAAGTCACCATTGGCCTCATGGTGAAATCCCTGAGTGGTTTCCTTTCTCTCCGGTAACTGAGTTAGGAAGTACGCCCGTATCTTTGTAGTGACTGGGTGTATTGATACACCATCCAAAGTGTAATTAATAACTTTACCATGCTCAAAGGAATATTATATTTCTACCAATAGGTGCCCTTCTTCGCAAAGCTTTGGAAAACCTCCCTGGTCTTTGTGGTTGAATCTGTGTTTGAAATTCACTGCTAGACTGAGGGACCTTACAGATCATTGTATGTGTTGGGTACAAAGATGAGGTAGTCCTTAAAAAATCTTGTTAAACACTATTACTGCACACAGAGTGAGTCCATGCAATTTATTATGTTCCTTTTTAAGCACATTACAAAAGGGTTGGATACTTATTGATGTTTCAGCTTTTCATTTTTAATACAGTTTTTTTTATTCAAAAAACACAATTCCACTTTGACACTATGGGGTATTGTGTGTGTAGGCCAGTGACAAAACAATCTCAATTTAATTTTAAATTCAGGCTGTAACACAACAAAATGTGGAAAAAGTAAATGGGTGTGACTACTTCCTGAAGGCACTGTATATAGAGGAAAACCATGTTATGTATCCAGGGTAACACCATGTTATGTATCCAGGGTAACACCGTGTTATGTATCCAGGGTAACACCATGGTTTGTATCCACGGTAACACCATGTTATGTATCCAGGGTAAACCCATGTTATGTATCCAGGGTAACACCATGTTATGTATCCAGGGTAACACCATGGTTTGTATCCAGGGTAACACCATGTTATGTATCCAGGGTAACACCATGTTATGTATCCAGGGTAACACCATGTTATGTATCCAGGGTAATTATTATACTTTTTTTATTTAACCTTCATTTAACTCGGCTAGTCAGTTAAGAACAAATTCTTATTTACAATGACGGCCCACACCGTCCAAACCCAGACGACGCTGGGCCAATTGTGCGCCGCTCTATGGGACTACCAATCACGGCCAGATGTGATGCAGCCTGTATTCAAACAAATTATAGACAAAATATATTTGCTTCATTTTTACAGGACGACAAGCAGAAATATTCATACACGGAACATCAGGCGGCATCATCATCTGCCGTTATTTCATCGTAACAATGAATAATAAAGGCTTCAACATGCAAGTGTCTGTTGTGATGTGTTGCCCGTTCCTACACAACACCTGCAAGGTGATACAAAACAAACAAGGAAACTTACAGTACAGCACCATCAAGGACTGACACACTTTATCCAGGATAGTGGATAGTATTTATACAGACTTTGTTTGGTATTTAAGGCCATGGAATCAGACAAATTGTTTCTCTCTCGAACAAAATAAAACAGAAATAAACTAATAACATCCACTTAAAGTAATTACCTACAGCGTAGAAACAGACAATAAAGCATCTATACAACACAATGAAAAAAATGACAACGACAACATAATTAATCATCCAATCAACAGACTCAGAGTTGAGATAAGTGTGAGCAAAAACTGTTGACATTCGCGGAAATTGTCCTTGACACACACAGACCTAAACTCTGAACTTAAATAGACCTGAAAATGATTAAACCAACTAAATAAAGACAACATGACATCCATGTAAATAACATCCATGTTCACTAAAGACACAGAGAAGCCCCTTAGTCCCTAGTAGAAGGTCCGTTAGACTGCTGTTCGGCCTCCAAACAGCTCCGGCCTAGATCCGGCCCCAACCAGGCCATTCGGACAGTGTCCCTGCCCCTGCCTTGGGCCACCTCCAGTCCTCTTCCTCGGCCTGTCCTCGTTCGGCCCCAGCCCAGGGGGCCGACAAGCTGCTAGAGGGTAGTGATCTGGGTGAGCTCCATGTTGGAGTTCCCTGTCCCTTGGTGGTGGTTGTTCTGGGGTTCCTGGCAGACCAGGGGCAGCTCCACGCCTAGTCATGCGGGGTTTGTATTCCCATCCGCCGTCTTGCAATTGTAGGCCACCTCGCGGGCGATGCTCCTCATCCGACCCGACTGCTGCCGGCTGTCCAGGCGGAATGGACCCGGGTGGCAGAACTCCCTGAAGCACCTCTTGAAGTTCTCGTCCAGGAAGGCGTAGAGGACTGGGTTAAGACTGCTGTTGACGTAGCCCAACGCGATACAGAAGTGCATCAGGGCCATGGTGAGGAGGCTACTCAGGTTGAAACCTAACGACTGGGCCAGAGCCATGATCTGGACGGGGGTCCAACAGACCACGAAGGCTGCCACGACTACCAGGACCATGCGAGTGATGCGGCGCAGGTTGCGGTCCTTCTCCTTGGAGCCGGACAGGATGCGGACGCTGCGAAGGCGCTTCACCATCAGGCTGTAGCAGACACTGATGATGGCCACCGGGATGAGGAAGGAAAAGAGGAAAACGCAGGTGCCGAACACCGGGTCCCAGTAGCTACGAGGGTCTGGGAGGACTACGATACACTCTACACCTAGGAGGAGGACAGGGCATATGTTAGGGGTTAGGACACGAGGGTTAGGACATAGGGTAGGGGTTAGGACACAAGGGTTAAGGGTTAGGACATAGGGTAGCAGTTAGGACACAAGGGTTAAGGGTTAGGACATAGGTTTGGAGTTAGGACACGAGGGTTAAGGGTTAGGACATAGGTTAGGGTTACTGTATGGGTTGGGTTTAGGACACGAGGGTTAAGGGTTAGGACATAGGTTAGGGTTACTGAAGGGGTTGGGGTTAGGACACCACACCTACAGGGACAGGACACAGAAGAAGACCATTGCCCAATATCTACAACTGTCCAACAGAAATGTGTGTTCTGCCCCCAACCCCACATCCTGTACACACACCTAGGACCAAGGGTCTAGCACATAGAACCAAGGGTTTAGCACATAGAACCAAGGGTTTAGCACGTAGAACCAAGGGTTTAGCACATAGGACCAAGGGTTTAGCACATAGGACCAAGGGTTTAGCACATAGGACCAAGGGTTTAGCACATAGGACCAAGGGTTTAGCACATAGGACCAAGGGTTTAGCACATAGGACCAAGGGTTTAGCACATAGGACCAAGGGTTTAGCACATAGAACCAAGGGTTTAGCACATAGAACCAAGGGTTTAGCACGTAGAACCAAGGGTTTAGCACATAGGACCAAGGGTTTAGCACATAGGACCAAGGGTTTAGCACATAGGACCAAGGGTTTAGCACATAGAACCAAGGGTTTAGCACGTAGAACCAAGGGTTTAGCACATAGGACCAAGGGTTTAGCACGTAGAACCAAGGGTTTAGCACATAGGACCAAGGGTTTAGCACATAGGACCAAGGGTTTAGCACATAGGACCAAGGGTTTAGCACATAGAACCAAGGGTTTAGCACATAGGACCAAGGGTTTAGCACATAGGACCAAGGGTTTAGCACATAGGACCAATGGATTAGTACACAGGACCAAGGGTTTAGTACATAGGACCAAGGGTTTAGTACATAGGACCAAGGGTTTAGCACATAGAACCAAGGGTCAGGTACATAGAACCAAGGATTTAGTACATAGGACCAAGGGTTTAGTACATAGGACCAAGGGTTTAGTACATAGGACCAAGGGTTTAGCACATAGGACCAAGGGTTTAGCACATAGGACCAAGGGTTTAGCACATAGGACCAAGGGTTTAGCACATAGAACCAAGGGTTTAGCACATAGGACCAAGGGTTTAGCACATAGGACCAAGGGTTTAGCACATAGGACCAAGGGTTTAGCACATAGGACCAAGGGTTTAGCACATAGAACCAAGGGTTTAGCACGTAGAACCAAGGGTTTAGCACATAGGACCAAGGGTTTAGCACATAGGACCAAGGGTTTAGCACATAGAACCAAGGGTTTAGCACATAGGACCAAGGGTTTAGCACATAGAACCAAGGGTCAGGTACATAGAACCAAGGAATTAGTACATAGAACCAAGGATTTAGTACATAGGACCAAGGGTTTAGTACATAGGACCAAGGGTTTAGTACATAGGACCAAGGGTTTAGCACATAGAACCAAGGGTTTAGCACATAGAACCAAGGGTCAGGTACATAGAACCAAGGAATTAGTACATAGGACCAAGGGTTTAGTACATAGGACCAAGGGTTTAGTACATAGGACCAAGGGTTTAGCACATAGAACCAAGGGTTTAGCACATAGAACCAAGGGTTTAGTACATAGGACCAAGGGTTTAGTACATAGGACCAAGGGTTTAGCACATAGGACCAAGGGTTTAGCACATAGGACCAAGGGTTTAGCACATAGGACCAAGGGTTTAGCACATAGGACCAATGGATTAGTACACAGGACCAAGGGTTTAGTACATAGGACCAAGGGTTTAGCACATAGGACCAAGGGTTTAGTACATAGGACCAAGGGTTTAGCACATAGGACCAAGGGTTTAGCACATAGGACCAAGGGTTTAGTACATAGGACCAAGGATTTAGTACATAGGACCAAGGGTTTAGCACATATGACCAAGGGTTTAGCACATAGAACCAAGGATTTAGTACATAGGACCAAGGGTTTAGCACATAGGACCAAGGGTTTAGCACATAGGACCACTGGATTAGTACACAGGACCAAGGGTTTAGTACATAGGACCAAGGGTTTAGTACATAGGACCAAGGGTTTAGCACATAGAACCAAGGGTCAGGTACATAGAACCAAGGATTTAGTACATAGGACCAAGGGTTTAGTACATAGGACCAAGGGTTTAGTACATAGGACCAAGGGTTTAGCACATAGGACCAAGGGTTTAGTACATAGGACCAAGGGTTTAGCACATAGGACCAAGGGTTTAGTACATAGGACCAAGGGTTTAGCACATAGGACCAAGGGTTTAGCACATAGGACCAAGGGTTTAGCACATAGAACCAAGGATTTAGTACATAGGACCAAGGGTTTAGTACATAGAACCAAGGGTTTAGTACATAGGACCAAGGGTTTAGTACAGCAGGAGGATTGAGCAGAGAGGATAATCAATCAAATCACTGCTAGGAATCCCGTCTCTTTGCATCACTCAAAAACACACTGCACTGGGCGAAAGGGGGTCAATATCAGGGGTTACCTGTATCTATATATTTCCAGATAGCTGACATTTTATTAAATATAAGGACTAGATATTCTCCAGATACTCATGTCCTAAATTCATTTAATATGCGGAGCTAGGATATTCTCTGTAAATGGGACCTCTGAAATCTCCCTGCTACTGTATGACTCCAAAAAGATATCTGGGGTTAGACACGTTCAAGGCACACACATGATGCGCATGCCGCAGACCATTATTCCTCCTCCACCAAACTTTACAGTTGGCACTATGCATTTGGGCAGGCAAAGTTCTCCTGGCATCCGCCAAACCCAGATTCATCCATCGGACTGCCAGATGGTGAAGCGTGATTTCTCACTCCAGAGAATATGTTTCCACTGCTCCAGAGTCCAATGGCGGCGAGTTTTACACCACTCCAGCTGACGCTTGGCATTGCGCATGGTGATCTTAGGCTTGTTTGCGGCTGCTCGGCCGCGGAAACCCATTTCATGAAGCTCCCGACAAACAGTTCTTGTGCTTATGTTGCTTCCAGAGGACAGACAATTTTTACGTGCTAACCGCTTCAGCACTCACCGGTCCCGTTCTGTGAGCTTGTTGTGGCCTACCACTTCGCGGCTGAGCCAATGTTGCTCCTAGACGTTTCTACTTCACAATAACAGCACTTACAGTTGACCGGGGGGGGGGGGGGGGGGGGGGGCAGCTCTAGCAAGGCAGAAACTGACTTGTTGGAAAGGTGGCATCCTATGAACGTGCCACGTTGAAAGTCAATGAGCTCTTCAGTAAGGCCATTCTACTGCCATTGTTTTTTTTTCGCTATGGAGATTGCATGGCTGTGTACTAAATGTTATACACCTGTCAGCAACGGGTGTGTCTGAAAAAGCCGAATCGAAAGATTTGAAGGGGTTTCCGCATACTTTTGTAATAGTATATTTGTCTAATATTCTAACCCCGGAAAGGGTCAACATGCTGACGTATCTAAGCATTTCTACTAAAGTATGAAGGAATACACACGTTTTCAGAAACGTATCAAAATCTGTAACCATTACCTGATCATGTATGTATTGATATTTATCAATAAATGTCTAATTTCAATTGATATCCTTACATGATATGTAATATTCATCCTCGTATGTCTGATCAAAAAAAAAAATGGGCTAAATCCGACTCATTAAATGTCCACATCCCAAATAATTTGACTTGTTCAGGACAATTTGGTTTGAATGTAGCAAGTGGAGAGGAGGGCAGTTCCCTGACAAGTGGACGGCCCTTGATAAGGGTGTGTTCCCTGACAAAGCCCCTTCTTTCTTCTCATTGGCTCTAAGGCCGACTATATGGCCCCCAAGACAGACAGTCCCTTCTCACGACAGTTAGACTTTGCTCGTCACGCATAATAAGGAAAATGAACAAGAATCAGCTGGAGCTCGTGTACAACGTCGTCACTAAGTTACGACAGCCACAAAGTCATAATTATGGCTAAACTGCAAGGAGAGTGATGGAGTGCTGCATCAGATGACCTGGCCTCCATAATTGCCCGACCTCAACCCAATTGAGACGGGTTGGAACGCAGAGGGAAGAAAAAGCAGTCAAAAAGTGCTCAGCATATATGTGGGAGCTCCTTCAAGGCTGTTGGAAAAGCATTCCTCATTTTATCTGTCCACGGTCAACAACAGAAGAGTGTCTATTTGGGAGTCATTATATCTTCTGTTGTTGACCGTAGACAGATAGAATGACTCCCAAATAGACACTCTCTTCTGTTGTTGATGCCTTTTCACTCACAAAATAAACAAATCAACATATAAATAAATGATATAACACAATCCAAAATACACTCAAAACTCAACACCTTGAGGTTGAAGAGCTGTCTACAAGCTTTTAACTCTGTTTTTTCCACCCTCAGGGTATAATCACTTTGACTGTGACATTTGCTTTGACTTTTCTGACAGCCTGCCTTTTCAAACTGCCTCTAAATCCAAGCAGCTGAGAACTCATGACAGCCCTTTAGCTCTGTAATACAAAACACAATTCAGTTCAGGGGATTTTTTTTTTTACGAACCCTGGCTGGCAGCCTGAAGGGAGCCTGAATCAAATCAACTTCAAAAGATGATTTCTAAGTGAATATTTTTTTTTAAAGAACCACTTGTCATTGGTGTGAAGTCTGTCTCTCTCTGTCTCTCTCTGTCTCTCTCTCTCTCTCTCCCCCTACTCTCTCTCTCTCTCTCTCTCTCTCTCTCTCTCTCTCTCTCGTGATTATGAAGACGCTCACAAATCCAGTTCAAAGCTTCTATCTAGGATGCATCCCAAATGGAACCCTATTCTCTATAATGTGCACTACTTTAGTGCCATTGGCAAAGGTAGTGCACTGAATAGGGTTTCATTTGGGACACAACCACTCGTCTACAGTACATTACATTATCCATGTCTTCCCACTCCGTAGTTCTGAGAGCTCATCCGAACCTGAATGTCTTCTTACCCTTTAGGATTATTATTAACACGCTAGCGTTGTCCCAAAATGGCATCCTATTCCCTATTTAGTGCACTACTTTTGACCAGAACCCTATGTCAAAAGTAGTGCACTACATAAGGAATAGGGTGCTATTTGGGATTAATCCTCACATCTACTCCAGTAAAGTGCCTCTCCTGACAGCTGGATCACTGGGACGTCCTGTTCCTGCAGTACAGTAGGAAACAACAGTACAATCTTACACCTCACTAACCTCAATGGTCACACCTCAGACTCCACTGCAGTTACAAAAGGAATCCCCCAGGGCTCTCTGCAGGGTCCCTTACTGTTCATCATCCAACCTTGCCTTGCTGCAGTACAGTACAAAGCCTGTCTGTTTGTCCCTAAAAAAAACCTCCTTACTTGCTACAGTAGCTAGATGAGGACGAGATCATTTTCACACTGCGATCAATGCTCCCTTGTTGTTTGTCTGTGACAAAGTTGAAAGTTGATTGCGGATGTAATCAGCGTCACTGTGCTGCTAACAGTATCGTTTCCTTCACTGTCCCTGTCCGTACCTCGGCTTGAACTAGTGTCCCTCTGCTCGCTAAAAAGGATCCCAGTGGCAAGATAAATCCACTTCAATTTCAATCCGTGACATGGAGTCTCTCCTTGTTATTTGCTGAACTCAACATATACAGTACCAGTCAAAAGTTTTAGTAGACCTACTCGTTCAAGGGTTTTTCTTTATTTTTACTATTTTCTACATTGTAGAATAATAGTGAATACATCAAAACTATGAAATTACACACATGGAATCATGTAGTAACCAAAAAAGTGTTAAACAAATCAAAATACACTGCTCAAAAAAATAAAGGAAACACTAAAATAACACATCCTAGATCTGAATGAATGAAATAATCTTATTAAATACTTTTTTCTTTACATAGTTGAATGTGCTGACAACAAAATCACACAAAAATAATCAATGGAAATCCAATTTATCAACCCATGGAGGTCTGGATTTGGAGTCACACTCATAATTAAAGTGGAAAACCACACTACAGGCTGATCCAACTTTGATATAATGTCCTTAAAACAAGTCAAAATGAGGCTCAATAGTGTGTGTGGCCTCCACGTGCCTGTATGACCTCCCTACAACGCCTGGGCATGCTCCTGATGAGGTGGCGGATGGTCTCCTGAGGGATCTCCTTCCAGACCTGGACTAAAGCATCCGCCAACTCCTGGACAGTCTGTGGTGCAACGTGGCGTTGGTGGATGGAGCGAGACATGATGTCCCAGATGTGCTCAATTGGATTCAGGTCTGGGGAACGGGCGGGCCAGTCCATAGCATCAATGCCTTCCTCTTGCAGGAACTGCTGACACACTCCAGCCACATGAGGTCTAGCATTGTCTTGCATTAGGAGAAACCCAGGGCCAACCGCACCAGCATATGGTCTCACAAGGGGTCTGAGGATCTCATCTCGGTACCTAATGGCAGTCAGGCTACCTCTGGCGAGCACATGGAGGGCTGTGCGGCCCCCCAAAGAAATGCCACCCCACACCATGACTGACCCACCACCAAACCGGTCATGCTGGAGGATGTTGCAGGCAGCAGAACGTTCTCCACGGCGTCTCCAGACTCTGTCACGTCTGTCACGTGCTCAGTGTGAACCTGCTTTCATCTGTGAAGAGCACAGGGCGCCAGTGGCGAATTTGCCAATCTTGGTGTTCTCTGGCAAATGCCAAACGTCCTGCACAATGTTGGGCTGTAAGCACAACCCCCACCTGTGGACGTCGGGCCATCATACCACCCTCATGGAGTCTGTTTCTGACCGTTTGAGCAGACACATGCACATTTGTGGCCCGCTGGAGGTCATTTTGCAGGGCTCTGGCAGTGCTCCTCCTGCTCCTCCTTGCACAAAGGCGGAGGTAGCGGTCCTGCTACTGGGTTGTTGCCCTCCTACGGCCTCCTCCACGTCTCCTGATGTACTGGCCTGTCTCCTGGTAGCGCCTCCATGCTCTGGACACTACGCTGACAGACACAGCAAACCTTCTTGCCACAGCTCGCATTGATGTGCCATCCTGGATGAGCTGCACTACCTGAGCCACTTGTGTGGGTTGTAGACTCCGTCTCATGCTACCACTAGAGTGAAAGCACCGCCAGCATTCAAAAGTGACCAAAACATCAGCCAGGAAGCATAGGAACTGAGAAGTGGTCTGTGGTCCCCACCTGCAGAACCACTCCTTTATTGGGGGTGTCTTGCTAATTGCCTATAATTTCCACCTGTTGTCTATTCCATTTGCACAACAGCATGTGAAATTTATTGTCAATCAGTGTTGCTTCCTAAGTGGACAGTTTGATTTCACAGAAGTGTGATTGACTTGGAGTTACATTGTGTTGTTTAAGTGTTCCCTTTATTTTTTTGAGCAGTGTATATTTTATATTTGAGAAATTATTCAATGCAGCCACCATTTGCCTTGATGACAACTTTGCACACTCTTGGCATTCTCTCTAAGTCTAGTTATTAGTCTTGGTCGAGAATAGTATATTTCCAATTTAAGGAAAATTGCACATTTTTATGAAAAGGTAAACAATGAAAATCACTTTGTAACAGAAACAATTACCATTCATATATCATTCAACAGTAAAGTGAGAAAGTCAGCATAAAGACTACAGGTTAGGACAGTACCTACAGTATAAAGACTACAGGTTAGGACAGTTCCTACAGTATAAAGACTACAGGTTAGGACAGTACCTACAGCATAAAGACTACAGGTTAGGACAGTACCTACAGCATAAAGACTACAGGTTAGGACAGTACCTACAGCATAAAGACTACAGGTTAGGACAGTACCTACAGTATAAAGACTACAGGTCAGGACAGTACCTACAGTATAAAGACTACAGGTTAGGACAGTACCTACAGCATAAAGACTACAGGTCAGGACAGTACCTACAGTATAAAGACTACAGGTTAGGACAGTACCTACAGTATAAAGACTACAGGTCAGGACAGTACCTACAGCATAAAGACTACAGGTTAGGACAGTACCTACAGCATAAAGACTACAGGTTAGGACAGTACCTACAGTATAAAATCCATATGTGGAGACTAGAACCTCCTTTGTGGCTGGAGGATGAGCGGTGCTTGATGTACCTTCCTTTTCTCTCATCCTTCCTGCTAATTGTTTATTCTCTTCTTTTCTCCCACCCCCTCCTCCCCTCTCATCTCCTCCTCTCTCCCACCCCCTCCTCCACTCCTCTCCCACCCCCTCCTCCCCTCTCATCTCCTCCTCTCTCCCACCCCCTCCTCCACTCCTCTCCCACCCCCTCCCCTCCTCCTCTTTCCCACCCCCTCCTCTCCTCCCCTCTCCCACCCCCTCCTCCCCCCCTCTCCTCCCCTCTCCCACCCCCTCCCCTCCTCCCCTCTCCCACCCCCTCCTCCCCTCCTCTCCTCCTCTTTCCCACCCCCTCCTCCTCTCCTCCCCTCTCCCACCCCCTCCTCCCCTCCTCTCCCACTCCCTCCTCTCCTCCTGTGGGTATGCACTCCGTTCATTCAGTCGTAAACAACCACATAAGAACCATTTCTTCTCTTTCTTTCTTTCTCTCTTTGTTTGTTTCTCTCTCTCTCTCTCTCTCTCTCTCTCTAGACGTTGTGTTTGTGTGAATCACTGAGGAGTGTGTGTGTGTGTGTGTGTGTGTGTGTGTGTGTGTGTGTGTGTGTGAATCACTGTGTGTGAGTGGGCGTGTTATATGATCAACATTACATATCAATGACGTGGTCTCTTACCTAATAGAGTGAGCATACTATTTTAACGGGCTTCCATTCATTCATTTGTAATGATAATACAGGTTTCTATTAAATTGCTTTTACTTAATTTCAGAAGTCTAAACATTGTATTGCGGTAAATTATCCCCTGTTTAACACCCTTCATGTATCTCCATTGTCCAGCCCTCATATTTAGCCTCATAATGAAGTGTTTAACCATGTTCTGTTCAGGACAACCAGGGTTACAAGTAGGACACAAATCTATTTGAAATAAACAGTTGAATTCATGAGTTTCAATGACAAATGTTAATTAAAACACTATGTCCTGGGTATTTACTATGGTCTTCTAGGTAGAAGGACCCCTTACAGTATTATAGACACTATGTCCTGGGATTTACTATGATCTATGTAGAAGGACCCCTTACAGTATTATAGACACTATGACCTGGGATTTACTATGGTCTATGTAGAAGAACCCCTTACAGTATTATAGACACTATGACCTGGGATTTACTATGATCTATGTAGAAGAACCCCTTACAGTATTATAGACACTATGACCTGGGATTTACTATGGTCTATGTAGAAGAACCCTTACAGTATTATATACACTATGTCCTGGGATTTACTATGGTCTTCTAGGTAGAAGAACCCCTTACAGTATTATAGACACTATGTCCTGGGATTTACTATGGTCTATGTAGAAGAACCCCTTACAGTATTATATACACTATGCCCTGGGATTTACTATGATCTATGCAGAATAACTTCTTATCTTCTAACACAGCGTTTCCCAAACTTGGTCCTCGGCACCTCAAGGGGTGCACGTTTTGTTTTTTTGGCCCTAACACTACACAGCTGATTCAAATGATCAAAGCTTGATGGGTTAGTTGATTATTTGAATCAGCTGTGCAGTGCTAGGGCCCCCCACCAAAAAAAAAATTCTATAAAAAAAATTCTATATTCTATAATTGATCATCCCTCAGAAATCTACACACAATACCCAATAATGACAAAGCAAAAACAGAAATACATTATTTACATAAGCATACGGACCCTTTACTATGAGACTCGAAATTGAGCTCAGGTGCATCCTGTTTCCATTGATTATCCTTCAGATGTTTCTACAACTTGATTGGAGTCCACCTGTGGTAAATTTAATTGATTGGACATGATTTGGAAAGGCACACACCTGTTGAAATAAGGTCCCACAGTTGAAAGTGCATGTCAGAGCAAAAACCAAGACAGGAGGTTGAAGGAATTGTCTGTAGAGCTCCGAGACAGGATTGTGTCGAGGCACAGATCTGGGGAAGGGTACCAAAACATTTCTCCAGCATTGAAGGTCCCTAAGAACACAGTGGCCTCCATCAATCTTAAATGGAAGAAGTTGGATGTAACGCGGGTCGTATAAAGGGGACCAAGGCGCAGCGGCGTGTAGAGTGCTCATTTCTTTAATGAAGACACTTAAACAAAACAACAAAACGACAGCCAACAGTTCCGTCAGGTACACTTGACAAAACGGAAAACAACTACCCACAAAAACCCAGGAAGAAAAAACCTCTACTTAAATATGATCTCCAATCAGAGGCAACAAGGACCAGCTGCCTCCAATTGGAGATCAACCCCAAAAAAACTACATAGAAATAGAAAACCTAGAACACAAACATAGAAATAGAAAACATAGAAAAACCCAAAACACCCCCTGTCACGCCCTGACCTAGTCTTCTATAGAAAATGACATCTTACTAGAGTCAGGACGTGACAGTATCCCCCCCCCCCCAAAGGTGCAGACTCCGAATGCAACAAACGAAAAAAAAAAAACACAAAACAAAAGGGAGGGTAGGGAGGGGGATAATTGTCTATGGCGGCTCAAATGCAGTCCACATGACCTTAACCTCCAGCAGAGGAGGCGGCTCCAGTTCGGGGCGGACTCCCCGCTCCACCCGCTGATCCTTCTGCTTTATTACCACCTGACCATGGATCGTCGTCGAAGGAACCGGACTGTAGATCATTGCTGGAGGTTCTGGGCTGCAGGCCGCCGCTGGAGGCTCCGGACTGGGGAGCGTCGCTAGAGGCTCCGGACTGAGGAGCGTCACTGGAGGCTCCGGACTGAGGAGCGTCGCCGGAGGCTCTGGACGGAGAAGCGTCGCTAGAGGCTATGGCTGAGGAGCGTCGCTGGAGGCTCTGGACTGAGGAGCGTCGCTGGAGGCTCCGGACTGAGGAGCGTCGCTGGAGGCTCTGGCTGAGGAGCGTCGCTGGAGACAGTGGACTGAGGAGCGTCGCTGGAGGCTCCGGACTGAGGAGTGTCGCTGGAGGCTCCGGACGGAGAAGCGTCGCCGGAGGCTCCGGACGGAGAAGCGTCGCTAGAGGCTCTGGACTGAGGAGCGTCGCTAGAGGCTCTGGCTGAGGAGCGTCGCTGGAGGCTCCGGACTGAGGAGCGTCGACGGAGGCTCTGGACTGAGGAGCGTCGACGGAGGCTCCGGACTGGGAGGTGTCATACTAGGTTCCGGACTAGTGACCGTTGCTGCTGGCTCCATGCCATGGATCATCTCTACAGGTTCCGCGCCATGGATCATCACTGGAGGCTTCTTACCATGGGTTATCTCTACAGGTGCCGGGCCATGGATTATTCCTACAGGCTGCATGCCATGGTTTATCCCTACAGGCTCCGGACCATTTATAATCCCTCCAGGCTTTTTGCCAAGGATTATCTCAACAGGCTCCGGGCCATGGATCATCACTAGAGGCTTAGTGCCATGGATCATCACTAGTGGCTTAGTGCCATGGATCATCTCTACAGGTGTCGGAACCATTGATTATCACTGGAGGCTTTGTACGTGGAGCAGGAACCGGTCTCACCGGACTGGGGAGACGCACTGAGGACCGAGTGCTCAAAACAGGCACCGGCCGTACTGGGTTATGGATGCGCACTGGAGGGAGAGTGCGAAGAACAGGCACAGGACGTACTGGGCTATGGAGGCGCACTGGAGAGAGAGTGCGAGAGGCAGGCACATGCTCACCACACAAAGCACGGGGAGTTGACTCAGGCCTCACCCCTGGCCCAGCCAAACTACCCGTGTGCCCCCCCAACATTTTTTTGGGGGGCTACCTCTCGTTCTTCCCAGGTAGGCTCCGGTATCTCTCGATACCTGACCCCAGGTCCAATCTCTCCTCTCCGTCCACTCACTATGTGACCAGGTGTCCATTTCAGCCCGGGCACGCCGCTTGATTCAATCATGGTGGGTAGTTCTGTAACGTGGGTCGTATAAAGGGGACCAAGCGTGTAGAGTGCTCATTTCTTAACTTTAATGAAGACACTTAAACAAAACAACAAAACAACAGCCAACAGTTCCGTCAGGTACACTTGACAAAATGGAAAACTACCCACAAAAACCCAGTAAGATAAACCCCTACTTAAATATGATCTCCAGTCAGAGGCAACGAGGACCAGCTGCCTCCAATTGGAGATCACCCCCCCCCCCAAAAAACATAGAAATAGAAAACCTAGAACATAAACATAGAAATAGAAAACATAGAAAAACCCAAAACACCCCCTCTCACGCCCTGACCTACTCTACTATAGAAAATGACATCTTACTAGGGTCAGGACATGACATTTGAAACCACCAAGATTCTTCCTAGAGCTGGCCGGCCGGCCAAACTGAGCAATCTGTGAAAGGCCTTGGTCAGGGAGGTGACCATGAACCCAATGGTCACTCTGACAGAGCTCCAGAGTTCCTCTGTGGAGATGGGAGAACCTTCTAGTAGGACAACCATCTCTGCAGCACTCCACCAATCAGGCCTTTATGGTAGAGTGGCCAGATGGAAGACACTCCCCAGTAAAATGCATGTGACAGCCCACTTGGCGTGCCAAAAGGCACCTAAAGACTCTCAGACCATGAGAAACAAGATTCTCTGGTCTGATGAAACCAAGATTGAACACTTTGGCCTGAATGCGTCACGTCTGGTGAAAACCTGGCACCATCCCTATGGTGAAGCATGGTGGTGGCAGCATCATGCTGTGGCGATATTTTTCAGCGGCAGAGACTTGGAGACTAGTCAGGATCGAGGAAAAGATGAACGGAGCAAAGTACAGAGAGATCCTTGATGAAAACCTGCTCCAGAGCACTCAGGACCTCAGACTGGGTCGACTTTTCACCTTCCAACAGGACAACGACCCTAAGTACACAGCCAAGACAATGCAGGAGTGGCTTCAGGACAAGAATGTCCTTGAGTGGCCCAGCCAGAGCCTGGACTTGAACAAGATCTAACATCTCTGGACCTGAAAATAGCAGTGAAGCAAAGCTTCCTCTAACTGGTACCTCTAACAGTCGGATGTTTAATTCATTGTCTTAAAATATGCTTGTGAATCATTAATGAGTTCTCTATGAGCCCTGCAGGGACTGGGTCTACAGACTATAGAGAGATCACATTCAGCCTACGGTACTGCCTCTCTCTGTGCCTCTCTCCCTCTCTCTCTCTCCTCTCTCGCTACTGCCTCTCCCTCTCTCTCTCTTTCACTCCTCTCTCGCTACTGCCTCTCCCTCTCTCTCTCTCCTCTCTCTGTGCCTCTCTCCCTCTCTCTCTCTCCTCCCTCTCTCTCTCTCTCCTCTCTCTGTGCCTCTCTCCCTCTCTCTCTCTCTCCCTCCCTCCCTCCCTCCCTCCCTCCCTCCCTCCCTCCCTCCCTCCCTCCCTCCCTCTCTCTCTCCCTCCCTCCCTCCCTCCCTCCCTCCCTCCCCTTTGCTTTCTTCTCATTCTCTGCCTTTCTCCTGTCCACTCCTCCTCTCCCTCCCTCCCTCCCTCCCTCCCTCTCTCCCCTTTGCTTTCTTCTCATTCTCTGCCTTTCTCCTGTCCACTCCTCCTCTCCCTCCCTCCCTCCCTCTCTCCCTCCCTCCCTCCCTCCCTCCCTCCCTCCCTCCCTCTCTCTCTCCCTCTCTCTCTCCCTCTCCCTCCCTCCCTCCCTCCTCTCCCTCCCTCCCTCCCTCCCTCCCTCTCTCCCCTTTGCTTTCTTCTCATTCTCTGCCTTTCTCCTGTCCACTCCTCCTCTCCCTCCCTCCCTCCCTCTCTCCCTCCCTCCCTCCCTCCCTCCCTCCCTCCCTCCCTCCCTCCCTCCCTCCCTCCCTCCCTCTCTCTCTCCCTCTCTCTCTCCCTCTCCCTCCCTCCCTCCCTCCCTCCCTCCCTCCCTCCCTCTCTCTCTCTCTCCCTCCCTCCCTCCCTCCCTCCCTCCCTCCCTCCCTCCCTCTCTCTCTCCCTCTCCCTCCCTCCCTCCCTCCCTCCCTCCCTCCCTCCCTCCCTCTCTCCCTCCCTCCCTCCCTCTCTCTCTCTCTCCCTCCCTCCCTCCCTCCCTCCCTCTCTCCCTCCCTCCCTCCTCACTCCTCCTCTGTTCATGAGGAACCTAACTTCCCAACTCTTCTAGCGTACAGAGCACCAGTGCTATTATGTCTATATTAAAACACAGAATCTGTTAAATATACTGTATACTGTGAATACTGCATGAAAGTGCAGTTATGAATGAATGAATCATGGTGAATAAGTGTTGCTGTACGAGGTACTGAACATACTATCAGTAACGTGCTATTTTATATTCCCAGCTTCTAATTGAGTTACATCCGTTCCTCACCTGGTTGTCCTGAAAATAAAAGGCTAAAAAAACGAAGGAACGGACATGAAGATAAATGAAAGTAGTGAAGAACAACAACAACAAACAAAAACACAGATATTATCTAAAGGGGTCCTCGGGACCTGATGAGGTTAAACATTATGAGACAGACGTTGGGTTTTCTACTGGAGCTCCAGGTCTGTTTCAGAAGCACGGAGTGACAAACTGTTAACGGCATTGTCCTTTAGTGGCTTTTTGAAGTGGAGGAGAACAGATGGCGATTCTCTTCGTGTGTCTTGGTGTTGTTGCACTGAACTAGACTGTAAACAGTCTCTATTTCCACTGACCTAATGGGAAGGACTTTATCACAGTCTGTAGCTGTTGTGACCTTTTCACTGTTACTGCTATGTTCACTATCTCCACACACAAATACACACACACACACACACACACACACACACACACACACACACACACACACACACACACACACACACACACACACACACACACACACACACACACACACACACACACACACATTTTGATTGTTCAAAGGCATTACTTTGGTCAGTGTGGCCTTGTCCCTTTTTAAAGCCTCTCCTCCTCTGTGTGTGTGTGTGTGTGTTTGATACTTCCAGGATAGGCCTGAAGTGAGGCTGTGATTGGATGCCCCTGGTCATATCACACATATTGCATTACACTCCCCCTAGTAACCAGACCACATGACACTCCCCCTAGTAACCAGACCACATGGCACTCCCGTTAGTAACCAGAACACATGACACTCCCCCTAGAAACTAGACCACACGACACTCCCCCTGGCAACCAGACCACATGACACTCCCCCTAGTAACCAGACCACATGACACTCCCCCTAGTAACCAGACCACATGACACTCCCCCTAGTAACCAGACCACATGACACTCCCCCTAGTAACCAGACCACATGACACTCCCCCTAGTAACCAGACCACATGACTCTGCCCCTAGTAACCAGACCACATGACATTCCCCCTAGTAACCAGAACTCATGACACTCCCCCTAGTAACCAGACCACATGACTCTGCCCCTAGTAACCAGACCACATGACATTCCCCCTAGTAACCAGAACACATGATACTCCCTCTAGCTGACCCAGGAGTAACCAGACCACATGATACTCCCTCTAGCTGACCCAGGAGGAACTAGACCACATGATACTCCCTCTAGCTGACCCAGGAGTAACCAGACCACATGATACTCCCTCTAGCTGACCCAGGAGGAACCAGACCACATGATACTCCCTCTAGCTGACCCAGGAGTAACCAGAACACATGATACTCCCTCTAGCTGACCCAGGAGGAACTAGACCACATGATACTCCCTCTAGCTGACCCAGGAGTAACCAGACCACATGATACTCCCTCTAGCTGACCCAGGAGGAACCAGACCACATGATACTCCCTCTAGCTGACCCAGGAGGAACCAGACCACATGATACTCCCCCTAGGTGACCCAGGAGGAACCAGACCACATGATACTCCCTCTAGCTGACCCAGGAGGAACCAGACCACATGATACTCCCTCTAGCTGACCCAGGAGGAACCAGACCACATGATACTCCCTCTAGCTGACCCAGGAGGAACCAGACCACATGACACTCCCTCTAGCTGACCCAGGAGGAACCAGACCACATTATACTCCCTCTAGCTGACCCAGGAGTAACCAGACCACATGATACTCCCTCTAGCTGACCCAGGAGGACCCAGACCACATGATACTCCCTCTAGCTGACCCAGGAGGAACCAGACCACATGATACTCCCTCTAGCTGACCCAGGAGGAACCAGACCACATGATACTCCCTCTAGCTGACCCAGGAGGAACCAGACCACATGATACTCCCTCTAGCTGACCCAGGAGGAACCAGACCACATGATACTCCCTCTAGCTGACCCAGGAGGAACCAGACCACATGATACTCCCTCTAGCTGACCCAGGAGGAACCAGACCACATGATACTCCCCCTAGCTGACCCAGGAGGAACCAGACCACATGATACTCCCTCTAGCTGACCCAGGAGGAACCAGACCACATGACACTCCCCCTAGCTGACCCAGGAGGAACCAGACCAACAGGCTGCAGTATAATGATATACAGTAGATGATCTACTCAGAGATGAAGGGAGAGAGGGAGGGAGGTAGGGAGAGCAAGATGAGAGAGGAAGAGAGAGGGAGGGCAGGAGGGCGGGCGGAAGGGAGGGTGGGAAGGAGGAAGGTAGGGAGAGCAAGATGAGAGAGGAAGAGAGAGGGAGGGAGAGAGAGAGAGATGAGAATATCTGAATAGATTAATTTAGAGGTCAATCTGACAGTAGAACAGATAAATCAGACTTAATAATGAACCAAACTAAATCCACTTTCTGTTGTTTCACAGACAGACAGACAGACAGACAGACAGACAGACAGACAGACAGACAGACAGACAGACAGACAGACAGACAGACAGACAGACAGACAGACAGACAGACAGACAGACAGACAGACAGAACGAACATAGACGGACGGACAGACCCAATATAACCTACTGTTATGTTCAACCTCCACATCTCCCAACACCATGGCCGGTACCCCTATCGCCGACGCCAGGACCCACACACAGATGTTGACCACCTTGGCCTTGTGGGGCGTCCTCATGTCCAGGGCTTTGACCGGATGGCACACGGCCACGTAGCGATCCATGCTCATCACGGTCAGAGTGAAGGTGCTGGTGAACATGTTGTAGTAGTCGATGGAGACCACGGCCTTGCAGAGGGCGTTACCGAACGGCCAGAAGCCCAGGAACAAGTCTGTTCCCTGGAAGGGTAAGGTAGCGAGAACCAAGGAGTCAGCCAGGGCCAGGTTAAATATGTAGATGTTGGTGGCTGTCTTCATCTTAGTGTACCTGGAGAAGAGGAAAGAGGGGAAGAGAGGGGAAGAGAGGGGAGGAGAGGGGAGGAGAGGGGAAGAGAGGGGAGGAGAGGGGAGGAGAGGGGAAGAGAGGGGAAGAGAGGGGAGGGGAGGGGAGGAGAGGGGAAGAGAGGGGAGGGGAGGGGAGGAGAGGGGAAGAGAGGGGAAGAGAGGGGAGGGGAGGGGAGGAGAGGGGAAGAGAGGGGAAGAGAGGGGAGGGGAGGGGAGGAGAAGAGAGGGGAGGGGAGGAGAGGGGAGGAGAAGAGAGGGGAGGTGAGGAGAGGGGAGGGGAGGAGAAGAGAGGGGAAAAGAGGGGAAGAGAGGGGAGGAGAGGGGAAGAGAGGGGAGGAGAGGGGAAGAGAGGGGAGGAGAGGGGAAGAGAGGGGAGGAGAGGGGAGGAGTGGGGAAGAGAGGGGAGGAGAAGAGAGGGGAGGAGAAGAGAGGGGAAGAGAGGGGAAGAGAGGGGAGCAGAGGGGAAGAGAGGAGATGAGAGGGGAGGAGAGGGGAGGAGAGGGGAGGAGTGGGGAAGAGAGGGGAGGAGAAGAGAGGGGAGGAGAAGAGAGGGGAAGAGAGGGGAAGAGAGGGGAAGAGAGGGGAGGAGAAAAGAGGGGAGTAGAAGAGAGGAGAGGGGAAGAGAGGAGAAGAGAGGGGAGGAGTGGGGAAGAGAGGGGAGGAGAAGAGAGGGGAAGAGAGGGGAAGAGAGGGGAAGAGAAGAGAGGAGAGGAGAAGAAGAGGGGAGGAGAGGAGATGGGGAGGAGAGGGTGGGAGGAGAGGGGGATGGAGAGGGAGGAGAGAGGAGGAGAGAGGAGGAGAGAGGGGGAGAGAGGGGGAGGAGATAGGAGGAGAGGGGGAGAGAGATGAGGGGAGGAGAGAGGAGGGGATAGGAGGGGAGAGGAGGAGAGAGGGTGGGAGAAGGAGAGGAGAGGAGGAGAGAGGGTGGGAGGGGGAGAGGTATGCATAAGGGTGATTGATTGTGATCACATTGAGATAGTTTTCCTTTTAAAAGAGTGTGAAAAATCCTTTGATTTGTTCAAATGGAACATGTAAAGTCAGTCTGCTGCTGCTGTGGTCTGCTGGTCCAAGTCAGTCCAAGCCTCAAACCGTCTTGTTGACAATCTTTGATTCAGTTCATCTCAGTTCCTACAATGTGATAAAAACCTCACACACAGCTGACTCCTGCTTTCAATTCAAAATGGAACAGAGTTACAAGGTTTACTTCTGACAGCAACCATAAGAAGCTATGGGAACATGCTGTGGGTATATAATTATAACAAGACTTCCTGTTACATAAGAAGTGGTGGATCTATTTTAAACCCTGTGTTACCAAGCAGGCCAAAATAACCCTGATCAACTAACCGATAGATATATAGATATATAGAGAGGATGAAAGCCTTTACGAAAGGTGTCGGACTAAATATTCAGACACTGGAAGTAGGTCTTTGGTCTCACTGAGCTGCATAGTCAACACTGACAGATCAGGGGATCTAAACTCTGGTCCAGAAAACCAGAAACCTGCAGTGGCTTCCAATCTATAACGTGAAAATACCCCCCCCCCCCCTTCCTTCTCCTCCCCTCTCTTCTCCTCTCCTCGACCTATCTTCCGTTCTCCTCTCCTCTCATCTCCCCTCCCATCTCTTCTCCTCCCCTCTCTTCTCCTCTCCTCGACCTATCTTCCGTTCTCCTCTCCTCTCATCTCCCCTCCCATCTCTTCTCCTCCCCTCTCTTCTCCTCTCCTCGACCTATCTTCCGTTCTCCTCTCCTCTCATCTCCCCTCCCATCTCTTCTCCTCCCCTCTCTTCTCCTCTCCTTGACCTCTCCTCTCCTTTCTTTTCCTCTCTTCTCCTCTCTTCTCCTCTCTTCCCCTCTCTTCTCCCATCTCTTGTACTCTCTTTTCCTCCCCTCTCTTCTCCTCTCCTCTCCTCCCCTCTCTTCTCCTCTTCTCCCATTTCTTCTCCTCCCTCTCCCCCTCCCTCTCACTCCCCCTTTCCTTCCCCTCTCCCTGTCTCCTCCCTCTCCCTGTCTCCTCCCTCTCCCTCCCCCTTACCTCCCCCTCCCTACCTCTCCCTCTTTCCTCTCTACCTCTCCCCCTTTCCTCCCTCTGTCTTTCTCCTGCCACCACTCTGTCGTCTCTCTCCCCCTCTCCTCCCTCCCTCCTCTCCACCACTTCTACACATTTTGAAGATTTGCAGAGAGTCTCTTCTACAAAGAGAATATTTAATGTCTGTTCTGCATCCCCTTTTTATTTGGGACTGTCTATATGAGTCTCGTCTCTACACAGCCTGACTACGTACACACTGCACTGGGCAAAAAGGGTCACAATCAGGGGATATCTTTATCTATATATTTCCAGATAGCTGACATTTTATTAAATATAAGAAGTAGACATTCTCCAGATACTCATGTCCTTAATTAATTTCATATACGGAGCTAGGATATTCTCTGTAAATGGGACAGTTTCTACATGCATCCAATCCAGACCTCAGAAATCCCCCTACTACTGTATTGCTCAACCCTAATTGATGTGTTCTTTGTCCCCTGGAGCAGCATGGGAAATGTCCCAGGAACAAAGGACAATGCCCAAGGACTAGTCAGCCCTTCCCTCTCTGAGGGGCCAAAAATGTATCTCTCTGTTACAGTATCCAGAGGATACTGACTATTGTAATAGAATAAGGTCCTAGTATCCGTGTCTGGTATTGATCTGAAATTTGTTCACTGAGGATATAATGCTGATGATATCTATATTGATGTCAGTGACGGTCAGTTACGTCTATGATGAGGGAGGACTATTTTTTTCATCTCATGAGCACGGCCTTGTTTCTATTGCAGCATATTGGATGACTGTCCTTCAAATTCCATTCACCCAGTTCAATGTAAACAGCGTTCGGTTTAAGCTACTACATGATACTCAAATGATGTGCCTATACGCATCATGAGGTTGCTACAACCTAGCCAATGAATGAAAGTTTATAATGTAGGTGCACACAGGTTTGAGAGAAAAATTAGAGATGACAGAAAGTGACACATGGACAGACAATGACACATTCAATAGTGCCTTGCACACTCTTGTCTGCAACTAGCTGATATAGGGTGTAAGCATTGGTCCAACAGTTGCAAACAAGACTTTCTATTGGACAAAATTAAAATGTTAGCTGTCATCTTGAGGCTTAATAGGGGGCAAAAATGTTTTTTTTTTCCTTGAAGGGAAGGCAATTTTGTTATTTGTTAGCTAGCTAGGCTAACGTTACCAGTTAACTTTTACACCCCCCCCCCCCCTATTTGCTGGCCAAATTAGCTAGCATTCTTGCTTCTAGTGACTAAGATACAAAAAAACTAAAATGAACTACTCACTTTAACTTCGTTTAGTTTTTTATCTGAACAGCTTCTCAATTCCTTGTTTCTCCAGTTGTCAGTTCAACCACACACTGTTTATACACTCATTTCTAGTGGTGGGGAGTCGACTCCAAAATAATCGATTCCTCAACTTCTTGGCCGCCAACTCCCGGTGTCGACTCGCATTTCTGTGTGTCAAGCTTAGATTCCGTTAGGAATCGGACTCCTCGACCCCTAAGATTCAGTCTTTTTTTTTGCAACAGAGGAAACAATTTGCCGTAGTGTGCATCGAGAACACAAACTCTCCCATCTTTCACAGTGAAGAAAGAGTGAGTTAGCGAGGGAGAGAGATGTGTGCTTTCAGTAGTGGCTAGGGGTATTACTGTGAATAAGTATTGAGGGTGACAAGGGGAAACCATGATGAGTCTATTAAAAGTATTTATCCTAATGAAGAGCTTTTTCATTGACTCATACATGATACTTGTTTAAAAAATACATTGATTTATATTGGATTCTCTACTGAACCACCTCTCAGTCTGTCTCTCTCTCTCCCTCTTTCTCGTTCATTCTCGCCGTGAAATCAAATGTTCAGCAACCAGGTAGAGCAAAGACATCAAACAGTCAGGAGGAAGAGAGAGAGAAGAGAGAAGAGAGAGGAGAGAGAAGAGAGAAGGAAGAGAGGAAAGAGGAGAGGAGGGAGAGAGACGAAAGAGAGAAGAGGAGGAAGAAAGAGGAGAGAAGAGATATGGAAGAGAGGAGGAAAAGAGAGAAGAGAGGAGAGAAATGGAAAAGAGGAGGAAGAGAGATGGAGAGAAAGGTGAAAAGAGAAGGAGAGACAGTGGAGACAGTGGAGTAGCAGTGGGCACAGTGGAGACAGTGGAGACAGTAGAGACGGTGGAGTAGCAGTGGGGACAGTGGAGACAATGGAGACAGTGGAGACAGCAGAGTAGCGGTGGCGACAGTGGAGTAGCAGTGGAGACAGTGGAGAGAGTGGAGTAGACGTGGAGACAGTGGAGCTAGTGGAGATAGTAGAGGCAGTGGAGTCAATGGAAACAGTGGAGACAGTAGAGTAGCAGTGGAGACAGTAGAGACAGTGGAGACAGTGGAGTAGCAGTGGAGTGGAGTAGCAGTGGAGAGAGTGGAGGGGTGGAGACATTGGAGACAGTGGAGAAGCAGTGGAGACAGTAGAGACAGTGGAGTAGCAGTGGGGACAGTGGAGACAGCGGAGACAGTGGAGTAGCAGTGGAGACAGCGGAGAGGCGGTTGTGACAGTAAAGATAGTAGAGTAGCAGTGGAGTAGCAGTGGAGACAGTGGAGTAGCAGTGGAGACAGTGGAGAGAGTGGAGACAGTGGAGACAGTGGAGGCAATGGAGCAGCAGTAGAAACAGTGGCGACAGTAAAGGGGGTGGAGACTGTGGAGTAGCAGTGGATAAAGTGGAGGGGGTGGAGTCAATGGAAACAGTAGAGAGAGTAGAGTAGCAGTGGAGACAGTAGAGAGAGTGGAGACAGTCGAGTAACAGTGGAGACAGCAGAGATAGTGGAGACAGTCGAGTAGCAGTGGAGACAGCAGAGATAGTGGAGACAGTGGAGTAGCAGTGGAGTAGCAGTAGAGACAGTGGAGAATGTGGTGACTGTGGAGGGGGTGGAGACAGTGGTGACAGTGGAGTAGCAGTGGAGGGGCGGAGACAGTGGAGACAGTCAAGACGCAGTGGAGTAGAAGTGGAGACAGTGGAGAAAGTGGAGACAGTGGAGTGGGTGGAGACAGAGGAGACGGTGGAGAGGGTGGAGACAGAGGATACGGTGGAGAGGGTGGAGACAGAGGAGACGGTGGAGAGGGTGGAGACAGAGGAGACGGTGGAGAGGGTGGAGACAGAGGAGACGGTGGAGTAGAAGTGGTGTAGCAGTGGGGTAGCAGTGGAGGGGGTGGAGTCAGGGGAGACAGTGGAGTAGCAGTAGAGACATTGAATACAGTGGAGTCAATGGAGACAGTACAGACAGTGGAGACAGTGGAGTAGCAGTGGAGACAATGGAGGGGGTGAAGAAAGTGGAGAGGGTGGAGTAGCAGTGGAGACAATGGAGGGGGTGGAGACAGTGGAGAGAGTGGAGTAGCAGTGGAGACAGTGGAGTAGCAGTGGAGACAATGGAGACAGTGGAGTAGCAGTGGAGACAATGGAGACAGTGGAGTAGCAGTGGAGATAGTGGAGGGGGTGGAGGCAGTGGAGACAGTGGAGTAGCAGTGGATACAGTTGAGTCAGTGGAGTAACAGTGGAGACAGTGAGGCAGTGGAGACAGTGGCAACAGTGGAGACAGTGGAGTAGCAGTGGAGACAATGGAGTAGCATTGGAGACAGTGGAGTAGCATTGGAGTAGCATTGGAGACAGTGGAGGCGGTAGAGACAGTAGAGACAGTGGAGTAGCAGTGGAGTAGCAGTGGAGACAGTGGAGTAGCATTGGAGACAGTGGAGGCGGTAGAGACAGTAGAGACAGTGGAGTAGCATTGGAGTAGCAGTGGAGACAGTGGAGTAGCATTGGAGACAGTGGAGACAGTGGAGTAGCATTGGAGACAGTGGAGGCGGTAGAGACAGTAGAGACAGTGGAGTAGCATTGGAGTAGCAGTGGAGACAGTGGAGTAGCATTGGAGACAGTGGAGGTGGTAGAGACAGTAGAGACAGTGGAGTAGCATTGGAGTAGCAGTGGAGACAGTGGAGTAGCATTGGAGACAGTGGAGGTGGTAGAGACAGTAGAGACAGTGGAGTAGCAGTGGAGTAGCAGTGGAGACAGTGGAGTAGCATTGGAGACAGTGGAGGCGGTAGAGACAGTAGAGACAGTGGAGTAGCAGTGGAGTAGCAGTGGAGACAGTGGAGTAGCATTGGAGACAGTGGAGGTGGTAGAGACAGTAGAGACAGTGGAGTAGCAGTGGAGTAGCAGTGGAGACAGTGTAGACAGCAGAGACATTGGAGTAGAAATGAGTGACTGCAGTGGTTGGCTTTCACCCAGCTCTCTGTGTCTCCATGGAGGCCAGCCCTGGTGCGTGTGTGTGTGTGTGGTAGCTGCAGCATTATGATGTAGTTGGAGATATTATCAGACAACTTTTTGCATGATAGTCTCAGTTTAGATCTTTCTACTGTTGCCTCCAGACAGACATACCGTCCACAGGTCCAATTCCTGTATCTCCAAGCTTCATCCTTCGTCTCCATACATGTCAAGTTTAAATGCATTCCTGGTCATTTTGTTAACTTGTTAATTAACTGGTAGACAGATTCCTTGGATGCATCCCAAAAGGCTCCCTATTGACTATATATAGCCCTGCTTTTGACCAGACCCATAGACCTTCTCTCTGTGGTAACTATGTAGAGCAGTCCCCCTAGCTGAGAGGACATCTACAGTGCCTTGCAAAAGTATTCATCCCACTTGGCGATTTTCCTATTTTGTTGCATTACAACCTGTAATCTAAATTGATTTTTATTTTTATTTCATGTAATGGAAATACGCAAAATAGTCCAAATTGGTGAAGTGAAATGAAAAAAATAACTTGTTTCAAAAAATGATTAAAAAAAAATCAACTGAAAAGTGGTGAGTGCATATGTATTCACCCCCTTTGCTATGAAACTCCTAAATAAGATCTGGTGCAACCAATTACCTTCAGAAGTCACACAATTAGTTAAATAAAGTCCATCTTTGTGCAATCTAAGTGTCACATGATCTGTCACATGATGTCAGTATATATATATATATATATATATATATATATATATATATATATATATATATATACATACATACATACACCTGTTCTGAAAGGCGTCAGAGTTTGCAACACCATTAAGCAAGGGGCAACACCAAAGCAAGTGGCACCATGAAGACCAAGGTCTCCAAACAGGTCAGGGACAAAGTTGTGGAGAAGTACAGATCAGGGTTGGGTTATAAAAAAATACCTGAAACTTTTAACATCCCACGGAGCACCATTAAATCCATTATTAATTCTGAGGGCTAGGCCCTTTTTTTCTCAATTTCCATCTGAATGATGTGCCCAAAGTAAACTGCCTGTAGCTCAGGCAGAAAACACTTTGAAGTTCGTAGAAATGTTAAAATAATGTAGGAGAATATAACACAATAGATGTGGTAGGAGAAAATCCAAAGAAAAACCAACCTGAATTGTTTTCCCTCTTAGAATGGCAAGTATAAGGTCATATTGAAAATTAGCTCCTATTAGCTGCAATTCCTATGGCTTCCACAGGGTGTCAGCAGTCTACGTTCAAGGTTTCAGTCTTGTAACTTCAAAAACGAATAAGACAAATCAGTTTTAGCGCAGGGACACAGTCTTGGAAATTCGTGTTTGCTCACGCCATGAAGACCTGCTAAAATCGGTTTCCTATTGAACATACTTCTTTCCGTAAGAAATATTATAGTTTGATTACATTTTAGGTTATCTGAGGAGTAAAAAGAAACCTATTTTGACTTGTTGAAACATAGGTTAGGGGTAGATTTTCAGATTCCTTTCTCTGCATGTTGAACGAGTGGATTACTCAAATCGATGGCACCAACTAAACAGACTTTTTGGAATATAAAGAAGGGTTTTATCTAACAAAACAACACTACATGTTATAGCTGGGAGCCTTTGGATGACAAATCAGAGGAAGATTTTTAAATAGTAAGTGAATATTTAATCGCTATTTGGGAATTTATGAAACCTGTGCCGGTGGGTCGCCATTCTCAAACAATCGCATGGCAGGTTTTCGCTGTAATAGCTATGGGAAATCAGACAGAACAGTTAGATTAACAAGAATTTAAGCTTTCAGCCGATATAAGACAATTATATGTACCTAAATGTTTAATATCCATAATGTTTTTAAATTATTTATTTGAATTGCGTTCCCTCCAGTTTCACCGGAAGTTGCCCCGCTAGCGGGACGGCTAGCCCTAAAAAATTGAAAGAATTTGGCACCACAACAAACCTGCCAAGAGAGGGCCGCCTCCAAAACTCACGGACCAGGCAAGGAAGGCAATAATCAGAGAGGCAACAAAGACACCAAAGATAACCCTGAAGGAGCTGCAAAGCTCCACAGTGGAGATTGGAGTATCTGTCCATAGGACCACTTTAAGCCGTACACTCCAGAGCTGGGCTTTACGGAATAGTGGCCATAAAAAAGCCAAGCTGAGCTTTTTGGCCATCAAGGAAAACGCTATGTCTGGCCCAAACCCAACACCTCTCATCACCCTGAGAACATCATCCCCACAGTGAAGCATGGTGGTGGCAGCATCATGCTGTGGGGATGTTTTTCATAGACAGGGACTGGGAAACTGGTCAGAATTGAAGAAATTATGGATGGCGCTAAATACAGGGAAATTCTTGAGGGAAACCTGTTTCAGTCTTCCAGAGATTTGAGACTGGGACAGAGGTTCACCTTCCAGCAGGACAATGACCCTAAGCGTACTGCTAAAGCAACACTCGAGTGGTTTAAGGGGAAACATTGAAATGTGTTCGAATGGCCTAGTCAAAGCCCAGACCTCAATCCAATTGAGAATCTGTGGTATGACTTAAAGATTGCTGTACACCAGCAGAACCCATCCAACTTGAAGGAGCTGGAGCAGTTTTTCCTTGAAGAATGGGCAAGAATGGCTGACAGAGACATGCCCCAAAAGACTTGCAGCTGTAATTGCTGCAAAAGGTGGCTCTACAAAGTATTGACTTTGGGGGGTGAATAGTTATGCACGTTCAAGTTTTCTGTTTTTTTTGTCTTATTTCTTTTTTTTTCACAATAAAAAAATATTTTGCATCTTCAAAGTGGTAGGCATGTTGTGTAAATCAAATGATACAAACCCACAAAAATCCATTTGAAAAACAAAATAGGAAAAATGCCAAAGGTGTGAATACTTTCACAAGCCAAAGTATAGTGATCTATTGTGATTTAATGATAATCTCCTGATGTAGAGTGATTTACAGTATCTCGTATAATTGCTGTATTTTCAGCCTTGCCTGAAGCCATGAAACTCCATTAAATGGTGATTTACAGCATCTCATATAATTGCTGTATTTTTTTGCCTTGCCTGAAGCCATGAAACTCCATTAAATTGTGATTTACAGCATCTTGCATAATTGCTGTATTTTCAGCCTTGCCTGAAGCCATGAACCTTCATTAAATGGTGATTTACAGCATCTCGTTTAATTGCTGTATTTTCAGCCTTGCCTGAAGCCATGAAACTCCATTAAATTGTGGTTTACACCATCTGGTACAATTGCTGTATTTTCAGCCTTGCCTGAAGCCATGAAACTCCATTAAATGGTGATTTACAGCATCTCATATAATTGGTGTATTTTTTTGCCTTGCCTGAAGCCATGAAACCCTATTAAATAGTGATTTACAGCATCTCGTACAATTGCTGTATTTTTCAGCCTTTCCCGAAGCCATGAAACCCTATTAAATAGTGATTTACAGCATCTCGTACAATTGCTGTATTTTTCAGCCTTTCCTGAAGCCATGAAATTCCATTAAATAGTGATTTACAGTATCTCGTATAATTGCTGTAGTTTTCAGCCTTGCCTGAAGCAATGAAACTCCATTAAATTGTGATTTACAGCATCTCGTATAATTGCTGTAGTTTTCAGCCTTGCCTGAAGCCATGAAACTCCATTAAATTGTGATTTACAGTATCTTGTATAATTGCTGTAGTTTTCAGCCTTGCCTGAAGCAATGGAACTCCATTAAATTGTGATTTACATCATCTAATGTAATTGCTGTATTCTTCAGCCTTGCCTGAAGCTATTAAACTCCATTAAATAGTGATTTACAGCATCTAATGTAATTGCTGTATTCTTCAGCCTTGCCTGAAGCCATGACACTCCATTAAATAGGAGGAAGAAAGGTTCAACTGATTCTCTTTCATCTGTCCATACGATAATGTGTTAACAGACGCGTGCACATACACACGTACGCACGCACGTACGCACGCACGATCTCATGCACACACACACACACACACACACACACCCATAAGGTAGTGCTTCAAATATTAACAGTCAGATTTAATCATTCAGACAATGAGCATGGATACCGCAGCAGGACTGCCATGGGCAATTCACAGCAAAAGACTCCATATTTCATCTAAGAAATACACACATGCGCACGCACGCACGTACGCACACAAACACACACACACAGTGTCCTGCCAGCCGAGGAAGGGGTACCAACATCGACAGCAACAGACATCAATACACCAAGAGATGTGTGACAGCGTCTAGCTAGTGCTCCGCTGTCATTAAACATCCAATCCATTATACTGAGAACCAAACCAAACTATCCATCAGCCATTTTTTTGGGGGTAAAAGACTATATTTCCTAATTAAGACGAACAAGTTGAGTTTGCTGAAGTGAACGCTGTATTTCGAAGCAGGCAGGCAGGCATTGCTTAGAGAACACTGCAATGCATGATAGTGTTTTTTTTTTAAAGATAATGATTCAGAGAGAGAGAGAGAGAAAGTAAAGCTCCTTCATAAAGAAACATCTGCTCCTGGATGGGCTCTCTCAGTCTCACTTCAACACAGCGCCTACTTAGATCCACAACAGAGAGGGAGAAAAGCTGAATAAAGGCTTTAAAAAAAAAAAAATTTAAAAATTTTGTTGGGGGGGATGAAAGTTGTCTCCCAAATGACAGCCTATTTTCTATGTAGTGGAACAGGGAACAGGGTGTCATTTAGGTCGCAGAAACAACATCTCTTCAGCTTTTAGCTCCGTGTCATCAATAGGGGAAGAAAGGAACAATGCAGCGATGATTTACCTTCCTCTTCTTCGTCCTTGTCGAATGAGTCATTTGGCAATTCAGAGGAGAATAGAGGAAAGGGAACAGTGTCAGTAAACGACAGTTCACCGACGTGGCAATTCAATCTCATTTTATCCTTAGTTTGTCAGAGATTGTAGACAGCCATAGTCTTCTTTCTCTCTCCATAGATAATAGATCCTGCCTGTTGCACTTAACTAGCTACTCTCTGTTTCATTCAATGCCAAAACCCCAAATAGCCAATATCCTTATGCAGTCTCCATTGATTCTATAAATTGAGGAGAGTTATGAAACAGCAAGTGTTTACAAGGTTGTCTCGTTCCTTGGCAACCACTGACATCTTCAGTGTCATGTAACGTGAGCCCACACAGAGGTTGGATAACGAACGAGTCAGGCTACATATACTACAGGCCTGCAGCTCAGCATCCATGTTGGATCCCAGTGACAGGTTTACATATACTACAGGCCTGCAGCTCTGCATCCATGTTGGATCCCAGTGACAGGTTTACATATACTACAGGGCTGCAGCTCAGCATCCATGTTGGATCCCAGTGACAGGTTTACCCATACTACAGGCCTGCAGCTCAGCATCCATGTTGGATCCCAGTGACAGGTTTACATATACTACAGGCCTGCAGCTCAGCATCCATGTTGGATCCCAGTGACAGGTTTACCCATACTACAGGCCTGCAGCTCAGCATCCATGTTGGATCCCAGTGACAGGTTTACATATACTACAGGCCTGCAGCTCAGCATCCATGTTGGATCCCAGTGACAGGTTTACCCATACTACAGGCCTGCAGCTCAGCATCCATGTTGGATCCCAGTGACAGGTTTACATATACTATAGGCCTGCAGCTCAGCATCCATGTTGGATCCCAGTGACAGGTTTACATATACTACAGGCCTGCAGCTCAGCATCCATGTTGGATCCCAGTGACAGGTTTACATATACTACAGGCCTGCAGCTCAGCATCCATGTTGGATCCCAGTGACAGGTTTACCCATACTACAGGCCTGCAGCTCAGCATCCATGTTGGATCCCAGTGACAGGTTTACATATACTACAGGCCTGCAGCTCAGCATCCATGTTGGATCCCAGTGACAGGTTTACCCATACTACAGGCCTGCAGCTCAGCATCCATGTTGGATCCCAGTGACAGGTTTACATATACTACAGGCCTGCAGCTCAGCATCCATGTTGGATCCCAGTGACAGGTTTACACATACTACAGGCCTGCAGCTCAGCATCCATGTTGGATCCCAGTGACAGGTTTACATATACTACAGGCCTGCAGCTCAGCATCCATGTTGGATCCCAGTGACATGTTTACATATACTACAGGCCTGCAGCTCAGCATCCATGTTGGATCCCAGTGACAGGTTTACATATACTACAGGCCTAATACTGTTGAAGTGTTGCGGTTGCAGGTTCACCTGCCTCATCTGAAGCCTCTTCTTTTTCTGTTGTGCTGTTATAGGCCGCCAAGTGCTAACAGTCAGTATCTGGATAAAATTGATGTGAAATGATTGATAATATGTGTGTGATGGTTACAGAGAGGTCTATTTTCTGGGTGACCTGAATATAGACTGGTTTTCATCGAGCTGTATGCTCAAGAGGAAGCTGTGCTTGTAATCTGGTTCAGGTTATTAATCAACCTACTAGAGTGTTTACAAATAGCACAGTACAGGTATGGCTGCGGCCAACTCTGTATGGCTGTAACCAACTCTGTATGACTGGGGCCAACTCTGTATGGCTGTAACCAACTCTGTATGACTGTAACCAACTCTGTATGGCTGTAACCAACTCTGTATGGCTGTAACCAACTCTGTATGGCTGGGGCCAACTCTGTATGGCTGTTACCAACTCTGTATGGCTGGGGCCAACTCTGTACGGCTGTAACCAACTCTGTATGGCTGTAACCAACTCTGTATGGTTGTAACCAACTCTGTATGGCTGTAACCAACTCTGTATGGCTGTAACCAACTCTGTATGGCTGTAACCAACTCTGTATGACTGTAACCAACTCTGTATGGCTGTAACCAACTCTGTATGGCTGTAACCAACTCTGTATGGCTGTAACCAACTCTGTATGGCTGTAACCAACTCTGTATGGCTGTAACCAACTCTGTATGGCTGGGGCCAACTCTGTATGACTAACCAACTCTGTATGACTGGGGCCAACTCTGTATGACTAACCAACTCTGTATGACTGCGGCAAACTCTGTATGACTAACCAACTCTGTATGACTGCGGCAAACTCTGTATGGCTGTAACCAACTCTGTATGGCTGTTACCAACTCTGTATGACTGGGGCCAACTCTGCATGGCTGCGGCCAACTCTGTATGGCTGTAACCAACTCTGTATGGCTGTAACCAACTCTGTATGACTGTAACCAACTCTGTATGGCTGTAACCAACTCTGTATGGCTGTAACCAACTCTGTATGGCTGTAACCAACTCTGTACGGCTGTAACCAACTCTGTATGGCTGTAACCAACTCTGTACGGCTGTAACCAACTCTGTATGGCTGTAACCAACTCTGTATGGCTGTAACCAACTCTGTATGACTAACCAACTTTGTATGGCTGTAACCAACTCTGTATGGCTGTAACCAACTCTGTATGACTGGGGCCAACTCTGTATGGCTGTAACCAACTCTGTATGGCTGTAACCAACTCTGTATGGCTGGGGCCAACTCTGTATGGCTGTAACCAACTCTGTATGACTGGGGCCAACTCTGTATGGCTGTAACCAACTCTGTATGGCTGTAACCAACTCTGTATGGCTGTAACCAACTCTGTATGACTGGGGCCAACTCTGTATGACTGGGGCCAACTCTGTATGGCTGTAACCAACTCTGTATGGCTGTAACCAACTCTGTATGGCTGTAACCAACTCTGTATGACTGTAACCAACTCTGTATGGCTGTAACCAACTCTGTATGGCTGTAACCAACTCTGTATGACTGGGGCCAACTCTGTATGGCTGTAACCAACTCTGTATGGCTGTAACCAACTCTGTATGGCTGTAACCAACTCTGTATGGCTGCGGACAACTTTGCATGACTTCATTTAAAAAGGAGGATACTTTAAAAAGGGGATCCATTGTCAATCCAACAGAAATGTGTGGTTTTAATCTGTAAAAAGGCAAAGAGCCGCTCTTAAACAGGGAATGTGCTTCTCTCAGTAGCCTGGTGGAAACCTAGTTTGGATTTAGATACAATTTCTGTATACTGGAGGCTTTAAGAGAGAGATAGGTTTAATGACTTTATATTTAATAGTTTTAGCCCTCCAAACTCATGTTTCTTAAATAAATATGACTAATTTCTTTCATGATTTAAAAAAAGGATTATCTTAGAGTCGGTAGAGCCATTAACAAATATGTAAAGTGTGATGTCTCTAGAGAGTTAATCAGGGTAATATTCTTATAGATGGACAGAGGTTTTCCTCTCCATTGTTCCAAGCAATTTTTTGTTACATTTTCAATAATGAGAAACCACCTGGTATTGACAACTTAGATGGAAAGCTACTGAGGATGGAAGAGGACTATATTGCCTATCCTATCTTTAATCTGAGCCTTAGGAAAAGTGTTAGTGTCCAGGAACCTGGAGAGAAGTTGAAGTTATTCCGCTTCCCAAGAGTGGTAAAGCACCCTTTAATGGAATCTTCTGGAAGATTCGTAAAACAAATAAAGAGTGGTATACAGCAAGGCAGCTGTCTCGACCCTTCACTGTTCTCAATTTTTTTTTACTAATGATCTACCACTAGCCTTAAAACAAAGCCATTGTGTCTATGTACACAAATGATTCAACACTATACATGTCAGCTCCCACAGCTAGTGTCACGTTGGCATAAAGGGATCGGGAGACAGGCACAGGAATGCGTAATAGTTTTTTTTTTAATTGACCCAAATTACAGCGTGATGTGTAAAGGCACGGGGATGAAGACCACACAAACACGTATACGAAACACAGGGTTGAAACCCAAACAAATGAGTGAGGAGTACCTCGAATAAATACACCGGGACAAGACCCCGTAACACAATGATTCTACACAAGACGAGACCCGTAATCATCTGCGCAATACAAGCGGCACGAAAGCCAAAACCACATAGCACAGGTACTCACACAAATCAACAGACATTGGAACAATAAATCGACAGGACAATGGTGAACCAAATGGCACACTTATACAATTACTAATCACTGGGAATAGGGGCCAGGTGTGCGTAATGAAAGTTCCGGAGGAATCCGTGACTTGCTAGTGAAATCACTGCAACTCTAAACAAGAGTCCCAAACATATTAAAAACTAAAATCATTGTATTCGCTACAAATCACTCCCTAAGTAGTAGATCTGAGCTGAATCTGATAATGATAAATCTCTCATTCAAGAAGGCATTCAATTTTATTTTTTTATTTTTTTAAAGAAGCTACTTTGAAGTAGGAACTGGTGTCAAACACCTTAGATCCTAAAACCGGTCACAGATGTTCTGATGATGAAGAGAGAAAAGGAGAACCGTTGACAAACAGGACAATACAGGACATAGACAGTTTGGTCCCGGATTTACTGTTAGATCAACAACAAAAACAATACTTTTCAAGAAAGACACACTGTAGGAGAGACGTGGTGTTAAGTTAAGTCAAAGGGGTAAGTTGAGTCACCCTTGTTTCTAGGAAACCATTTACAAATAATTTGACCAAAATATTTAGGAAGAGGTTATCATTTCATGGAGTCTGTGAAGAAAGAAACCACATGGAAAAAAGTGGTAAGGAAAACTGATTTTCACCAAGTAAAATTAATTATATTGTGTTAGAGGTGCTTGTTTTAAAGTAGATCATTTTAAGATTGCTGGGGTCTCTATATGCGTCAATATGAGGTCCTAAACCTAGTATGGAAGTGCATCTTTGTAGCTGGTTGGGCTAATATAGTCCAAATGTTTGTCTTGGGGTAAGTTGAGCCAATGGCCATGGGGTAAAAGTTGAGCCAATGTTTGAGCCAATGGCTATGGGGTAAAAGTTGAGCCAATGTTTGAGCCAATGGCCATGGGGTAAAAGTTAAGCCAATGTTTGAGCCAATGGCCATGGGGTAAAAGTTGAGCCAATGGCTGAGCCAATGGCCACGGGGTAAAGGTTGAGCCAATGTTTGAGCCAATGGCTATGGGGTAAAAGTTGAGCCAATGTTTGAGCCAATGGCCATGGGGTAAAAGTTGAGCCAATGGTTGAGCCAATGGCCACGGGGTAAAAGTTGAGCCAATGGTTGAGCCAATGGCTATGGGGTAAAAGTTGAGCCAATGGCTGAGCCAATGGCCACGGGGTAAAAGTTGAGCCAATGGTTGAGCCAATGGCAAGTTGAATCAATTGAAATGTTTTCTTCCCATGGCCTAATGCATAGCATTATCACTTGGATATGAGGTAATAACAGGGCCTGTGTTAAAAGTGTTTGTTAGGTGTAAGCCTGGCAGATGAGGTGTATGCCTCCAGACCCCAGGAGCAGCCATCTCAGCTTCACCACACACATTGGGATACATTTCAACTTTTTATCTGACATGGTACAGGTGTCTTCTTTTTTTTTTTTTAAAGCCCATAACCATGTCTGTGAGGTGTATACTCTGGTTTCAAAGTAGATTTGTTTAAGACTAACAAGAATCCCTATGTGTGACCCACTGCAGTAAAAGGCAGAGATTGCATTTGATTGCTGATTTTCTTGTCTTGGCTGAATGCAGAGAGAGCATTATCATCAAGCAAACCAAGCTCTCTCTGCTCCTCTCTCTCATTCGCCTCTCTCTCTCTCTCTCTCTCTCTCTCTCTCTCTCTCTATTTCTCTCTCTGCTCCTCTCTCCTTCACACTCTCCCTCTCTCTCATTCACCTCTCTGTCTCACTCTTTTTCTCTCTAATTTACCTCTCTCTCTATGTACCTTCCTTCATCCCTCCCTCCCTCCCTCCCTCCCTCCCTCTCATTCCCTCCCTCCCTCCCTCCCTCCATCTCTCTCTCTCTCTCTCTCTCTCTCTCTCTCTCTCTCTCTCTCTCTCTCTCTCTCTCTCTCTCTCCACCTTCCCCCACCCTCCAGTTCCCAGCCCCTATGATAAACAACAGCTACTGATCAGTTGGTTTCTTCCCTCCTTCTCTCCCTACCTCCCTCCCTCCCCTTCCAGACTGTTCCCTTGAGAGCCAAGAGGCAGATATCTCGAGGGTTAAACGACGGTGATGGTGATGGCTGGTGGCTGGTGGCTTGTAAAAGAGTGGGATATAAAACTAGCAGCATATTGCGGCTGAGGCCTTGTGTGCCTGGTGAAATTACCCCAAGATTAAATAAATATCTGGCTCCATAAAGGGACATCTGAGGCCTCTTTTCCGTTCAATGGCCCTGACGATGGTGAAGACGGGAGTCAACCGGTTAATTAACACCTCACAGCCAGCCAGGAGGTTAACCAAGGGTAATACATCATTATAACCCCTATATAAAGCTACATAGACTCTTTATAAAGCCTCGTTATGTTCGACGGTGACAATGGTGATGATGGTGACGACTCTGTATTTTCACCCACAGAGGCCAATCCACCATTCATTCTGATCTTAACTCCAACCCTTCGATGTCCACAGATGAACCCATCTTTCCCAGGTATAATACAATTTTGCTATTTCCTTTTGCACCCCTCCATTTTACTGTGATGTCTTACGAGGGTCCTGAATGTCACCTATTTGTAAAATGTCTACCGGATACTGCCCTAAAAATAAAACATTTACTCAATAGTATAATGATATTTCCCATTGACTAATCGTGGTTTTTCAGATCCCTTATCAATACAGTTTGCAGGTCCTCCTGAACTCTGATAATATGACATAACAACCATTCCTGGGCCTGACTCCAAAAGCGATGGACAATACCAAAAGATATGATCCATCGATACCAAAAGATATGATCCATCGAACTCTGATAATATGACATAACAACCATTCCTGGGCCTGACTCCAAAAGCGATCCATCGATGGACAATACCAAAAGATATGATCCATCGATACCAAAAGATATGATCTATTGATTCTGTTTCCTCGTGAAAGAGTGACTGTTCTGTGCCCTGTATATTGAGCATTCTTTTCTAGCAAGTATTTTATATAATAGCTTAAACTTATGTGTAAATTGTGTAAAATATCAGTTGCCAAAGTTTTCGGACATCACAGACCTGTTCCCAATTGACTTTCATTTTATGCAGCATGGCCCTCAAACATTTTGATTTTATATGGCTTTTTTTTTTTAAATGTACCTTTATTTAACTAGGCAAGTCAGTTAAGAACAAATTCTTATTTTCAATGACAGCCTAGGAACAACAGATTTGTACCTTGTCAGCTCGGGGATTTGAACTTGCAACCTTTTGGTTACTAGCCCAATGCTCTAACCACTAGGCTACCCTGCTGCCCCAATTGCCCTCAAACGTTTTGATTTTATATGGCGTTGCCCTCAAACGTTTTGATTTTATATGGCGTTGCCCTCAAACGTTTTGATTTTATATGGCATTGCCCTCAAACGTTTTGATTTTATATGGCGTTGCCCTCAAACGTTTTGATTTTATATGGCGTTGCCCTCAAACGTTTTGATTTTATATGGCGTTGCCCTCAAACGTTTTGATTTTATATGGCGTTGCCCTCAAACGTTTTCACTTTAAGTGAAACTGATACATTTTTAAATATATATACGAATCATTTTAAGCCATTCATGTTTTTTAATGGGTGGCAGACAGACTAATTCTTCCATTTCTTCTTTAACCCTTCACACCCGTGGCAATTTGTTAAATATAAATAGGGCTAAATTGAAATGTTTCTTGCAGACGGTAACAATTGAAAGGTAACAGTTTGGAGGTAATGGTGAAATGATCAGACCAAAGGTGAGGACACAACAGTTCACGTGACATAAGACTGAATCCAAACATTACACTGTTGATTTGATGTTCATTTTACATTTACTGTACTTTTTGCTGCATTTGTTGATAATGAAATCTGAAAATGCAAAAAAAGGAAAGAATTTCTGCACAAACTTTCAGAAACCCTCTCAGGGAAGTTCATCTGCGTGCTCGTCGCCCTCACCAGGGTCTTGATCTGACTTCAGTGTGGTCTTCACAGATTGACTGTAACCGATATCATGGTGTGCTCTTCACAGAGTAATCCTGTTTCAACTGTACCGGGCAGATGGCAGACAGTATGTATGGCATCATGTGGGCGAGCGGTTTGCTGATGTCAACGTTGTGAACAGAGTGCCCCATGGTGGCGGTGTGGTTATAGTATGAGCAGGCATAAGCTACGGACAATGAACACAATTGCTTTTCGTTGATGGCAACATGAATGAACAGAGATACAGTGATGAGATCTTGAGGCCCATTGTCGTGCCATTCATCTTCCGCCATCACCTCATGTTTCAACGTGTCACAAGGATCTGAACACAATTCTTGGAAGCTGAAAATATCCCATTTCTTCCATGGCCTGCATACTCACCAGACATGTTACCCATTGAGCATGTTTGGGATGCTCTGGATCGACGTGCACATCAGCATGTTCCAGTTCCCACCAATATCCAGCAACTACACACAGCCATTGAAGAGTGAGACAACATTCCACAGGCCACAATCAACAGCCTGATCAACTCTATGTGAAGGAGATGTGTCACGCTGCATGAGGCAAATGGGGATCACACCAGATACTGACTGGTTTTCTGATCATCGTCCCTACTTTTTTATTTTAAGGCATCTGTAAACAACTATTCTAAATCGCAACAAGAAGTTGAGACCACGAGGACCGCCACTTATCAAGGCCCAAATCTACTATTTTCAACCCGTGTATGAGTATGAGCGTAAAAGGCGAAGTAATAGCCTCTTCCAGAGCCACTATGAGTTGTTTACAATGTCCTTCATAGATATTATACCCTTCTTGTACAGTTTGTTTTCCAAGAAAATTTATTTTATTCTCAAATCATTACGTTGGAGTAATGATTTGCTGGAATATTTGATCTGCCTTTACTGGAGGATGATATTTAAACTGTGGCCAACTCTGTATGGCTGTAAACAACTCTGTATGGCTGGGGCCAACTCTGTATGGCTGTAACCAACTCTGTATGACTGTAACCAACTCTGTATGGCTGTAACCAACTCTGTATGGCTGTAACCAACTCTGTATGGCTGTAACCAACTCTGTATGACTGTAACCAACTCTGTATGGCTGTAACCAACTCTGTATGACTGTAACCAACTCTGTATGGCTGTAACCTACTCTGTATGGCTGTAACCAACTCTGTATGGCTGTAACCAACTCTGTATGGCTGTAACCAACTCTGTATGGTTGTAACCAACTCTGTATGACTAACCAACTCTGTATGGTTGTAACCAACTCTGTATGGCTGTAACCAACTCTGTATGGCTGTAACCAACTCTGTACGGCTGTAACCAACTCTGTACGGCTGTAACCAACTCTGTATGGCTGTAACCAACTCTGTATGGCTGTAACCAACTCTGTATGGCTGTAACCAACTCTGTATGGCTGTAACCAACTCTGTATGACTGTAACCAACTCTGTATGGCTGTAACCAACTCTGTATGGCTGTAACCAACTCTGTATGGCTGTAACCTACTCTGTACGACTGTAACCAACTCTGTATGGCTGTAACCAACTCTGTATGACTGGGGCCAACTCTGTATGACTGGGGCCAACTCTGTATGACTGGGGCCAACTCTGTATGACTGTAACCAACTCTGTATGGCTGTAACCAACTCTGTATGGCTGTAACCAACTCTGTATGGCTGTAACCAACTCTGTATGGCTGTAACCAACTCTGTATGACTGTAACCAACTCTGTATGGCTGTAACCTACTCTGTATGACTGTAACCAACTCTGTATGACTGTAACCTACTCTGTATGGCTGTAACCAACTCTGTATGGCTGTAACCAACTCTGTATGACTGGGGCCAACTCTGTATGGCTGTAACCAACTCTGTATGGCTGTAACCTACTCTGTATGACTGTAACCAACTCTGTATGACTGTAACCTACTCTGTATGGCTGTAACCAACTCTGTATGGCTGTAACCAACTCTGTATGACTGTAACCTACTCTGTATGGCTGTAACCAACTCTGTATGGCTGTAACCAACTCTGTATGACTGGGGCCAACTCTGTATGGCTGTAACCAACTCTGTATGGCTGTAACCAACTCTGTATGGCTGTAACCAACTCTGTATGGCTGGGGCCAACTCTGTATGGCTGTAACCAACTCTGTATGACTGGGGCCAACTCTGTATGACTGGGGCCAACTCTGCATGGCTGTAACCAACTCTGTATGACTGGGGCCAACTCTGTATGACTGGGGCCAACTCTGTATGACTGGGGCCAACTCTGTATGACTGGGGCCAACTCTGCATGACTGGGGCCAACTCTGTATGACTGGGGCCAACTCTGTATGACTGGGGCCAACTCTGTATGACTGGGGCCAACTCTGTATGACTGTAACCAACTCTGTATGGCTGTAACCAACTCTGTATGGCTGTAACCAACTCTGTATGGCTGTAACCAACTCTGTATGACTGTAACCAACTCTGTACCCCCCCCCCCCCCCCCCACCTAGTTTTACGAGCAACATTTTTAAACATGTAAAACATGTGTGTGGAATTTTCATTGTTGGACATAAAAGAATGTAAAAACATCAGGAAATCAGCTCCAAGTGATTTTAATTTAAGAAATCTGTTCCTAAGTATTCCCACACATAATATAGACAAGTGATCATATCAACTCAGCAAAAAAAAGAAACGTCCTCTCAATGTCAACTGCGTTTATTTGCAGAAAACTTAACATGTTTAAATGTTTGTATGAACATAAGATTCAACAACTGAGACCTGCACAGAACAAGTTCCACAGACATGTGACTAACAGAAATGGAACTGGATGGAATGGAAATGGAAATGGACCGATCCTGTGCAGGTGTTGTTACACGTGGTCTGCCACTGGGAGGACGATCAGCTGTCCGTCCTGCCCCCTGTAGTGCTGTCTTAGGTGTCTCACAGTACGGACATTGCAATTTATTGCCCTGGCCACATCTGCAGTCCTCATGCCTCCTTGCAGCATTCCTAAGGCACGTTCACGCAGATGAGCAGGGACCCTGAGCATCTTTCTTTTGGTGTTTTTCAGAGTCAGTAGAAAGGCCTCTTTAGTGTCCTAAGTTTTCATAACTGTGACCTTAATTGCCTACCGTGTGTAAGCTGTTAGTGTCTTAATGACCATTCCACAGGTGCATTTTCATTAATTGTTTATGGTTCATTGAACAAGCCTGGGAAACAGTGTTTAAACACTTTACAATGAAGATCTGTGAAATTATTTGAATTTTTACGAATTATCTTTGAAAGACAGGGTCCTGAGTTTACAAATGTAAGCAACGTTTTAAAATTATTATGTTTTAGTCCAATATTATATCTGTTTGGGCTTCTTGCAGTCTATCAATTATTTGTAATTATGTTCCGGCCCCCGAACATCCGCTCCAGAAGAAATCGGCCCGCGGATTAATCTAGTTGATGATCCCTGTCCTATAAGGTAACAGACATTGGTGTTAAGGTTTATAGACACCTTCACAGCCACTAAATAAAGCCTACATAAACATCTCAAAAGTCAATATAGGTGCCTCATCAAGCATACATAAATGTCTTAGAAATAATTTTTTACCTTTATTTAACTAGGCAAGTCAGTTAAGAACAAATTCTTATTTTACATTGACGGCCTACCGCTGCCAAACCCAGACTATGCTGGGCAAATTGTGCTCCGCCCTATGGGACTCCCAATCGCTGCCGGTTGTGATACAGCCCGGGATCGAACTAGGGTGTCTGTAGTGACTCCTCTAGCACTGAGATGCAGTGCCTTAGAACCGCTGACCCACTCTGGAGCCCATTGATGTAATATATTCCTTATTTTCCCCAATGTGAAATGTAACTCTTACAAATACAGACGGCTGCTTCCACATAAAATCCATAAAATACTTGAGCCAAATACACAGACTTCACAAAAGAAGGGTTGGCTGAGAGGACACAGAGATCTGGTTTCTAGAAACGATGATGGCGTCCAAAATAGCAACACGTGGAGAGATAAGAGGATCAGATATCAGTGAATTAATGATGTGTAAAAGAAACATTATCCTGTATATTTTCAGCGTACTAATGGATAAGATGGACGGGGGGGGTTGGAATATTGGTTCATTGGGAATGACACACCTGATCCTTCTAATGAGTTTTTCCTAGCCTCTGTGCTTCTGCCTCTGTGCTTCTGCCTCTGTGCTTCTGCCTCTGTGCTTCTGCCTCTGTGCTTCTGCCTCTGTGCTTCTGCCTCTGTGCTTCTGCCTCTGTGCTTCTGCCTCTGCATTGCTCTTTGGGGTTTTAGGCAGGGTATCTGTAAAGCACTTTATGAAGGGCTTTATAAAATACATTTCATTGATTTTAAATTAATTGAACCTGGTAGGGTTGGTATTTTGCTCCCCCTGGCTCACTGTGAGGGGCTCTGATGCCTTAACTTAATGAGGTTTTACCAAGCATTTATGTAGGCTTTATGAAGAATCTATGTAGGCTTTATGAAGAATCTATGTAGGCTTTATGAAGCATTTATTTAGGCTTTATGAAGCATCTATGTAGAGTTGAAATATAATGTACGTAGGCTTTAAGAAGCATTTATGTAAGCTGTATGAAGCTTTTATGTAGGCTTTATGAAGCATCTATGTAGGCCTAATGAGGCATCTATGTAGGCTTTATCTACGGGGCTCCCGAGTGGCGCAGTGGTCTAAGTACTAGAGGCCTCCAGCACTGCATCTCAGTGCACGAGGCGTCAGTACAGACACCCTGGTTTGAATCCAGGCTGTATCACAACCAGCCTTGATGGGGAGTCCCATAGGGCAGTGCACAATTGGCCCTGCGTCGTCCTGGTTTGGCCAACGTAGGCCGTCATTATAATTAAGAATTGGTTCTTAACTGACTTGCCTAGTTAAATAAAGGTTAAATAAAAATATATATATATAATAAGGGACATATCTGGTAAACCAAACCAAACTGAAAGCCACCCTGTCATAAGTGTGAATAAAGGAAGCATGGAATCCATGTCAAGTATCACATAACCAGAGCACATCCAGCAATCAAGGGCTTGGGAGTGACTTAAAGTGGGCCCTGGGTAGTTGAGAGGTGGGTCGTGACTTTATGACAACACATCTATAATCATACACTATTTCTTCTTAATTTGGGTCGTTGGAGGGAAGTCATTTTCTCGAGATGAAAAAAAGTTTAAGAACCACTGCACTAAAACAATGGGCCATCTCAGTTCAACGACAAGCCAATAGAAATCCCAAACAACTGTGCCAGGAGACATCTCTCTCTCTCTCTCTCTCTCTCTCTCTCTCTCTCTCTCTCTCTCTCTCTCTCTCTCTCTCTCCATATTTATTGTCCACTGTAATGTCATCATCCTAATTTTCTCATAAATTCTTGTGTCTATCAGCAGAACTCAATAATGTATTCCAAGAAGGACTTCCCTCCCTCCCTCCGTTCCTCTCTCTCCCTCCCTCCTTCCCTCCCTCCGTCCCTCTCTCTCTCCCCCTCCCTCCTTCCCTCCCTCCGTCCCTCTCTCTCTCCCCCTCACTCCTTCCCTCCCTCTCCCATCAGAGCTGCTACCCTCCCTTTCTTCCTAATCCATCCCGTCCCTCCTCTTCCACCTCCCTTTCTCTCCCTCTCTCTCGCTTCCTCATTCCTTTCCTCATCTCCCATCACCCCTTCATTCCCCCCCTTCCCATCAAACCTGCCCCAAACACAGCCCCCCATCAGACCTGCCACCCCTCCCATCAAACCTGTCCCAAACACAGCCCCCCATCAGACCTGACCCCCCTCCCATCAAACCTGTCCCAAACACAGCCCCCCATCAGACCTGCCACCCCTCCCATCAAACCTGTCCCAAACACAGCCCCCCATCAGACCTGACCCCCCTCCCATCAAACCTGTCCCAAACACAGCCCCCCATCAGACCTGCCACCCCTCCCATCAAACCTGCCCCAAACACAGCCCCCCATCAGACCTGACCCCCCTCCCATCAAACCTGTCCCAAACCCAGCCCCCCATTAGACCTGCCCCCCCTCCTAACAGACTTGCACCCAATGCATAGAATTCATTAACAAGAGTGAAAATTCACAAATTCTACAGCACATCGCTAGAGTCATGTCTTAAGTCTAAAACGAATCATGACTCAATGTTATCAAGTTCGGAGGTTGCGGGCGGAGTTAGAATGTTAGGTGTCAGAAGTATTAAAATGTAAACGTATTTTTAATCCGTCTGTCTGCAAAATTCAAGACATGACATATGTGGTGGTGTAATGAGATACCCAATGGGCTGGACGATTCATATTTGAAAACATTGAAGGCATATAGGGGTGTATCAGTTTTCTACGGTAACTGTAACTAACAGTTTTCTACGGTAACTGTAACTAACAGTTTTCTATGGTAACTGTAACTAACAGTTTTCTACGGTAACTGTAACTAACAGTTTTCTACGGTAACTGTAACTAACAGTTTTCTATGGTAACTAACAGTTTTCTACGGTAACTGTAACTAACAGTTTTCTATGGTAACTGAACTAACAGTTTTCTATGGTAACTGTAACTAACAGTTTTCTACGGTAACTGTAACTAACAGTTTTCTACGGTAACTGTAACTAACAGTTTTCTATGGTAACTGTAACTAACAGTTTTCTACGGTAACTGTAACTAACAGTTTTCTACGGTAACTGTAACTAACAGTTTTCTATGGTAACTAACAGTTTTCTACGGTAACTGTAACTAACAGTTTTCTATGGTAACTGAACTAACAGTTTTCTATGGTAACTGTAACTAACAGTTTTCTACGGTAACTGTAACTAACAGTTTTCTACGGTAACTGTAACTAACAGTTTTCTATGGTAACTTTAACTAACAGTTCTCTATGGTAACTGAACTAACATTGTATATTGATTATTGATTGATCATACATTACCTTATTCCTATATCTACTTTAATACAAGTCAAACATAGACTGGGCCAACCCTTGTATGCGGTTTATTATTGTGCACAGCAGTACTACACATCACAAGTGCTACAAGCATGTTGTTAACGAGTTGTTAACACGTTAACTTTTTACTGCATTTCAAAAGTGATATTGAAATTTGCTTGGTTGTCAACGCAACCAAATATGAACATTTGAAGGAGATGTATATTTTGTGCCACTGACTTTTAGTCTGACTTTATTTCCAGTTTGTTTACAAATGAATAATTTATATGTGGGATTCATGTCTCTATCTCCACCAATAAGCAAAGTTAAAGAATAGGAGTAAATCAAATCAAACTTTATTTAAAGTACATTAGTTTTCTTTAACTTAGATTTTAGTTTAAGATGGAGACGTGATTCCAACATAGCAACGATTATTTTTTGCAGACTGGAATTAAATCCAGACTAAGTCACTATCCAAGCACAAGATACACTATGTATACAAAAGTATGAGGACATCCCTTCAAATTAGTGGATTCGGCTATTTCAGCCACACCCGCTGCTGACAGGTGTTTTAAATCGAGCACACAGCCATGCAATCTCCATAGTCAAACATTGGCAGCAGAATGGCCTTACTGAAGAGCTCAGTGAATTTCAACGTGGCACCATCATAGGATGCCAACTTTACAAATAGTCAGTTCTTCAAATTTGTGCCCTGCTAGAGCTGCCCCGGTCAACTGTAAGTTCTGTTATTGTGAAGTGGAAACGTCTAGGAGCAACAACGGCTCAGCCGTGAAGTGGTAGGTCACAACAAGCTCACAGAACGAGACCGCCGAGTGCTGAAGCTAAGTTCAAAACTTCTTCCATTTAAGAATGATGGAGGCCACTGCATTCTTGGGGACCTTCAATGCTGCAGACATGTTTTGGTACCCTTCCCCAGATCTGTGGCTCAACACAATCCTGTCTCGGAGCTCTACGGACAATTCCTTCGACCTCATGGCTTGGTTATTGCTCTGACATGCACTGTCAACTGTGGGACCTTTATATAGACAGGTGTATGCCTTTCCAAATCATGTCCAATCAATTGAAGTTACCACAGGTGGACTCTAATCAAGTTGTAGAAACATCTCAAGGACGATCAATGGTAACAGGATGCACCTGAGCTCAATTTCGAGTCTCATAGCAAAGGGTCTGAATACTTATGTAAATAAGGCATTTCTGTTTTTTTTTTTTAATACATTTGCAAACATTTCAAAAAAACTCTAATCACTTTGTCATTATGGGGTATTGTGTGTAGATTGATTTTTTTATTGATTTTTTATTTCACCTTTATTTAACCAGGTAGGCTAGTTGAGAACAAGTTCTCATTTACAACTGCGACCTGGCCAAGATAAAGCAAAGCAGTTCGACACATATAACATCACAGAGCTACACATGGAGTAAAACAAACATACAGTCAATAATTCAGTAGAAAAATAAGTCTATATACAATGTGAGCAAATGAGGTGAGATAAGGGAGGTAAAGGCAAAAATGCCATGGTGGAAAAGTAAATACAATATAGCAAGTAAAACACTGGAATGGTAGATTTGACAGTAGATGAGTGTGCAAAGTAGAAATACTGGGGTGCAAAGGAGCAAAATAAATAAATAAATACAGTAGGGGAAGAGGTAGTTGTTTGGGCTATTTATAGATGGGCTATGTACAGGTGCAGTGATCTGTGAGCTGCTCTGACAGCTGGTGCTTAAAGCTAGTGAGGGAGATAAGTGTTTCCAGTTTCAGAGATTTTTGAAGTTCGTTCCAGTCATTGGCAGCAGAGAACTGGAAGGAGAGGAAAAGGACTGTTTTTAATTCATTTTAGAATAAGGCTGTAACGTAAAAAAATGTGTAAAAAGTCAAGAGGTCTGAATTCTTTCCGATTCCACTGTATGCCATTTGGCAGACATGCTATTTTATCCAAGCTACGGTACAGTCACTGCATACATAAAACAAGCAAAGAAAACAGCTTACTCTGAGTCTGCAGTAAACCAGGTTTACAGTATTGAAAAGAGCGTACTCTGAGTCTGCTGTAAACCAGGTTTACAGTATTGAAAGAGCGTACTCTGAGTCTGCAGTAAACCAGGTTTACAGTATTGAAAAGAGCGTACTCTGAGTCTGCTGTAAACCAGGTTTACAGTATTGAAAAGAGCGTACTCTGAGTCTGCAGTAAACCAGGTTTACAGTATTGAAAAGAGCATACTCTGAGTCTGCAGTAAACCAGGTTTACAGTATTGAAAAGAGCATTCTCTGAGCCTGCGGTAAACCAGGTTTACAGTATTGAAAAGAGCATTCTCTGCAGACTCTGACAGGGAACACTTCCTATAACCTCTCAGCTTTCATCACTCTGATTCCTCCCACTTTCTCACACCTCACTTCCACGTTCCAAATAGTAAACAAAAGTGGCAGCGTTACCGAGGTAACGGTGTTTTTAATCGAGAACCTCTGTAAAGGGATAAATACATGGACAACCCTGGTTTGTGCATCATACCGTGTGTGCTGGATTTTCTAAAACATTTGTTGTGTCAAGTCATTGAAAAGCTACACTCCCACTCCTTGACATTCATAGCAGCTTGAGAGGAAATATGAGAATATTTGGTGACATTTTATTTGGAAACTCCAGATGCTCTACAGATGGTCACAAACTATCTGTTGATAAGCAACTGCTCGCTAGGGTTGTGGTTAGGGTAAGACTAAGGGTTAATAAGGTTAGTTGAGATGTTACTGATAGTCTCTAGGAATATACAAATAAAGTGTTACTGAAGATTTCAGATAAGATCATCGCATTGGATGCTCTCTCTCTCCCTCAATTCAATTCAAGGGGCTTAATCTGGAAAGGGAAATACCTAGTCAGTTGAACAACTTCAACCGAAATATGTCTTCCACATTTAATCCAACCCCGTTGAATCAGGTGCGGGGAGCTGCCTTAATCGACATCCACAGCACAGTGGGTTAATTGCCTGGTTCAGGGGTAGAACAATATATTTTTACATTGTCAGCTCTGGGATTTGATCCAGCCACATTTCAGTTACTGGCCCAATGCTCTAACCACTAGGCTACCTGCCATACATGGGAACCATATGATTACACTGCCAAACCAAGTTAAATAGATGATAAACAAAGTTTGATAAACAATAAAAATGAACACTAAACATTACACTCACAAAAGTTCCAAAAAGAATAAAGACATTTCAAAAGTCATTTTATATCTATATACAATGTTTTAACAATATGCAAATAGTTGGTGTTTGTTCGACACTGGTTGGTTCTCTTGTGGCAACAGGTCACAAATCTTGCTGCTGTGATGTCACACTGTGGTATTTCACCCAGTAGATATGGAAGTTTATCAACATTGGGTTTGTTTTCAAATTCTTTGTGGATCTGTTTAATCTGAGGGAAATATGTGTCTCTAATATGGTCATACATTTGGCAGGAGGTTAGGAAGTACAGCTCAGTTTCCACCTCATTTGATGGGCAGTGTCCACATAGCCTGCCTTCTCTTGAGAACCAGGTCTGCCTACGGTGGCCTTTCTCAATAGCAAGGCTATGCTCACTGAGTCTGTACATAGTCAAAGCTTTCCTTAAGTTTGGGTCAGTCACAGTGGTCAGGTATTCTGCCACTGTGTCCTCTCTGTTTAGGGCCAAATAGCATTCTCGTTTGTTCAGTTTTTTTGTTAATTCTTTCCAATGAGTCAAGTTATCTTTTTGTTTTCTCATTTGGTTGGGTCTAATTGTGTTGCTGTCCTGGGGCTCTGTGGGGTCTGTTTGTGTTTGTGAACAGAGCCCCAGGACCAGCTTGCTTAGGGGACTCTTCTCCAGGTTCATCTCTCTGTAGGTGATGGCTTTGTTAAGGAAGGTTTGGGAATCGCTTCCTTTTAGGTGGTTGTAGAATTGAATGTCTCTTTTCTGGATTATGATAAGTAGCGGGTATCGGCCTAATTCAGCTCTACATGCATTATTTGGTGTTTTACATTGTACACAGGATATTTTTGCAGAATTCTGCATTCAGAGTCTCAATTTGGTTTTTGTTCCATTTTGTGAATTCTTGGTTGGTGAGCGGACCCCAGACCTCACAACCATAAAGGGCAATGGGTTCTATAACTGATTCCAGTACTTTTTGCCAGATCCTAATTGGTATGTTGAATTCCTTTTGATGGCATAGAAGGCCCTTCTTGCCTTGTCTCTCATATCGTTCAAAGCTTTGTGGAAGTTACCTGTGGTGCTGATGTTTAGGATGAGTTATGTATAGTTTTTTTGTGCATTCTAGGGTAATGGTGTCTAGATGGAATTTGTATTTGTGGCCCTGGAAACGACCTTTTTTGCAAGACCATTATTTTAGACTTACTGAGGTCTGCAGACTGCTCTAGTGCCATCGCCAATTCATTGATATATATATATATATATATATGAGAGAGAGATGGAGGTAGAGGAGAGAAAGAGTGATAGAGAGAGAGCGAGAGAGAGAGATGGAGGAGAGGTAGAGGTGGAGGAGAGACATAGAGCTGGAGGAAAATGGAAACAAAGTTTGCACTGCAGTTGTGAAATACGAGTGTCTTGCTGTTTTCTCATTCAAACCCCATCCACTCTCCTGTCTCCTGACAGGGTGGTTTTCCACAAGTACCCTACATCACTGTCAATTCCCAGCATGCAACACTACAGCTCACTATATAATGCACTACTTTTGACCAGGGCCCATCTTAGCGGACTATACAGTGAGGGAAAAAAGTATTTGAGCCCCTGCTGATTTTGTACGTTTGCCCACTGACAAAGAAATTATCAGTCTAAAGTTTTAATAGTAGGTTTATTTGAACAGTGAGAGACAGAATAACAACAAAAAAATCCAGAAAAACGCATGTCAAAAATAAGTATTTGACCCCCTCTCAATCAGAAAGATTTCTGTCTCCCAGGTGTCTTTTAAACAGGTAACGAGCTGAGATTAGGAGCACACTCTTAAAGGGAGTGCTCCTAATCTCAGTTTGTTACCTGTATAAAAGACACCTGTCCACAGAAGCAATCAATCAATCAGATTCCAACCTCTCCACCATGGCCAAGACCAAAGAGTTCTCCAAGGCTGTCAGGGACAAGATTGTAGACCTACACGAGGCTGGAATGGGCTACAAGACCATCGCCAAGCAGCTTGATGAGAAGGTGACAACAGTTGGTGTGATTATTCGCAAATGGAAGAAACAAAAGAACTGTCAATCTCCCTCGGCCTGGGGCTCCATGCAAGATCTCACCTCGTGGAGTTGCAATGATCATGAGGAACGGTGAGGAATCAGCCCAGAACTACACGGGAGGATTTTGTCAATGATCTCAAGGCAGCTGGGACCATAGTCACCAAGAAAACAATTGGTAACACACTACGCCGTGAAGGACTGAAATCCTGCAGCGCCCGTAAAGTCCCCCTGCTCAAGAAAGCACATATACATGCCCGTCTGAAGTTTGCCAATGAACATCTGAATGACTCAGAGGACAACTGGGTGAAAGTGTTGTGGTCAGATGAGACCAAAATGGAGCTCTTTGGCATCAACTCAACTCGTCGTGTTTGGAGGAGGAGGAATGCTGCCTATGACCCCAAGAACACCATCTCCACCGTCAAACATGGAGGTGGATACATTATGCTTTGAGGTTGTTTTTCTGCAAAGGGGACAGGACAACTTCACCGCATCAAAGGAACGATGGACGGGGCCATGTACCGTCAAATCTTGGGTGAGAACCTCCTTCCCTCAGCCAGAGCATTGAAAATGGGTCGTGGATGGGTATTCCAGCATGACAATGACCCAAAACACACGGCCAAGGCAACAAAGGAGTGGCTCAAGAAGAAGGACATTAAGGTCCTGGAGTGGCCTAGCCAGTCTCCAGACCTTAATCCCATAGAAAATCTGTAGAGGGAGCTGAAGGTTCAAGTTGCTAAACGTCAGCCTCGAAACCTTAATGACTTGGAGAAGATCTGCAAAGAGGAGTGGGACAAAATCCCTCCTGAGATGTGTGCAAACCTGGTGGCCAACTACAAGAAATGTCTGACCTCTGTGATTGCCAACAAGGCTTTTGTACTAAGTCATGTTTGTACTAAGTCATGTACTGAGTCATGTTTTGCAGAGGGGTCAAATACTTATTTCCCTCATTAAAATGCAAATCAATTTATAACATTTTTGACATGCGTTTTTTCTGGATATTTTTGTTGTTATTCTGTCTCTCACTGTTCAAATAAACCTACCATTAAAATTATAGACTGATCATTTCTTTTTTTTTTTTTACTGGACAAATTCAGGTAGGTCCCTTCCCGTTTCGTTCCGTTTGCTTCTGTTTGTTTCTATTTGGTTCCTAGTGAATATACCCCTGGTCTCGTCAAGTAATGGTTGCATGCTATATCATCGACTGGACTGTCGACAATCTGGCATCAGATTGCTATATAATATGACGTGGTTAGCTGATATGTAAAACACCTATCCAGGTGTTGTGAAATCTGGGCTCGTATCCACAAAGCATCTCAGAAAAGGTCATAGGACTCCTGTTTTTAAGACAACAACAAACGCACCTCAGCTCAGACTAGGCGTTAGGATGATAAGACACTGCTCAGACTAGGCGTTAGGATGATAAGACACTGCTCAGACTAGGTGTTAGGATGATAAGACACCGCTCAGACTAGGCGTTAGGGTGATAAGACACTGCTCAGACTAGGTGATAAGACACTGCTCAGACTAGGCGTTAGGGTGATAAGACACTGCTCAGACTAGGCGTTAGGGTGATAAGACACTGCTCAGACTAGGTGATAAGACACTGCTCAGACTAGGCGTTAGGATGATAAGACACTGCTCAGACTAGGCGTTAGGATGATAAGACACCGCTCAGACTAGGCGTTAGGATGATAAGACACTGCTCAGACTAGGCGTTAGGATGATAAGACACTGCTCAGACTAGGCGTTAGGGTGATAAGACACCGCTCAGACTAGGCGTTAGGGTGATAAGACACTGCTCAGACTAGGCGTTGGGGTGATAAGACACTGCTCAGACTAGGCGTTAGGATTATAAGACACTGCTCAGACTAGGCGTTAGGGTGATAAGACACTGCTCAGACTAGGCGTTAGGATGATAAGGCACTGCTCAGACTAGGCGTTAGGATGATAAGACACTGCTCAGACTAGGTGTTAAGATGATAAGACACTGCTCAGACTAGGCGTTAGGATGATAAGACACTGCTCAGACTAGGTGATAAGACACTGCTCAGACTAGGCGTTAGGATGATAAGACACTGCTCAGACTAGGCGTTTAGGATGATAAAGCACTGCTCAGACTAGGTGATAAGACACTGCTCAGACTAGGCGTTAGGATGATAAGACACTGCTCAGACAAAGGTACCACAATGGAAAGATAGTGATTACGCTCATTGACATTTGTGTTGAATAAAATCGAATTGGTTGCGTACACATATTTAGCAGATGTTATTGCAGATGTAGCAAAATGCTTGTGATCCTAGCTCCAACAGTGCAGTACATTCGGAAAGTATTCAGACCCCTTGACTTTTTCATTTTTTACATTTTTTACATTTTAGTCATTTAGCAGACGCTCTTATCCAGAGCGACTTACAGTAGTGAATGCATACATTTCATACATTTAAAAAAAAAAAAAATTGGGGGCCCCTCCATTTTACACAGAAATACCTTACTTACATAACTATTCAGACACTTTGCTATGAGAAAGAAATTGAGCTCAGGTGCATCCTATTTCCATTGATCATCCTTGAGATGTTTTTAAAACTTGATTGCAGTCCACCTGTGGTAAATTCAATTGATTAGACATGATTTGGAAAAGTGCACACCTGTCTATATAAAGGTCCCACAGTTGACAGTGCATGTCAGAGCAAAAACCAAGCCGTGAGGTCGAAGGAATTCTCTTAAGAGCTCCGAGGCAGGATTGTGTCGAAGAACAATTCTGGTGATGGGTACCAAAACATTTCTGCAGCATTGAAGGTCTCCAAGAACACAGTGGCCTCCATCATTCTTAAATGGAAGAAGTTTTGAACCACCAAGACTTTTCCTAGAGCTGGCCGCCCGGCCAAACTGAGCAATCAGGAGAGATTGGCCTTGGACAGGGAGGTGACCAAGAACCCAATGGTCACTCTGACAGAGCTTCAGAGTTCCTCTGTGGAGATGGGAGAACCTTCCATAAGGACAGCCATCTTTGCAGCACTCCACCAATCAGGCATTTATGGTAGAGTGGCCAGACGGAAGCCACTCCTCTGTAAAAGGCACATGACAGCCCGTTTGGAGTTTGGCAAAAGGACTCTCAGACCATGAGAAACAAGATTCTCTGGTATGATAAAACCAAGATTGAACTCTTTGGCCTGAATGCCAAGTGTCACGTCTGGATGAAACCTGGTTCCATCCCTACGGTGAAGCGTGGTGATGGCAGCATCATACTGTGGGGATGTTTTTCAGCGGCAGGGACTGGGAGACTAGTCAGGATTGAGGAAAAGATGAACGGAGCAAAGTACAGAGAGATCCTTTAGTAGTGGTTTCTTTGCAGCAATTAGACCATGAAGGCCTAATTTACACAGTCTCCTTTGAACAGTTGATGTTGAGATGTGTACTTGAACTCAATTATTTGGGCTGCAATTTCTGTGGCTGGTAACTCTAATGAACTTATCCTCAGCAGCAGAGATAACTCTGGGTCTTCCTTTCCTGTGGCGGTCCTCATGAGGCTGGTAACTCTAATGAACTCATCCTCTGCAGCAGAGGTAACTCTGGGTCTTCCTTTCCTGTGGCGGTCCTCATTAGAGCCAGTTTCATCATAGCTCTTGATGGTTTTTGTGACTGCACTTGAACAAACTTTCAAAGTTCTTGACATTTTCCAGATTGACTGATCTTCATGTTTTAAAGTAATGATGGACTGTCGTTTCTCTTTGCTTATTTGAGCTGTTCTTGCCATAATTTGGACTTCGTGTTTTACCAAATAGGGCTATCTTCTGTATACCTCCCCTACCTTGTCACAACACAACTGATTGGCTCAAACACGAATAAGGAAAGAAATTCCACAAATGAACTTTTAACAAGGCACACCTGTTAATTGAAATGCATTCCAGGTGACTACCTCATGAAGCTGGTTGATAGAATGCCAAGAGTGTGCTAAGCTGTCATCAAGGCAAAGGGCGGCTACTTTGAAGAATCTCAAATATAAAATATAGTTTGATTCGTTTAACACTTTTTGGATACTACATGATTCCGTACGTGTTATTTCATAGTTTTGATGTCTTCACTATTATTTCACAGTACACTGTAGAAAATAATAAAAAATAAAGAAAAACCATGGAATGAGTAAGTGTATCCAAACTCTTGACTGGTACTGTACGTAGTCAGCCTGGAACGTGGCCTCTGGAAACAAAGCGATGCACCTACCTACGTTTAAAAAAAAAAGCATACAGTAAGGTGTCCTACAGAAATGCAAAGTGTGCTCCCTCTCTGGCCTCTAGGTCACCAGGCTCCTCGTTATGGCGCACACCTGTCACCATCGTTACGCGTACCTGCGCGTCATCAGACTCACCTGGACTCCATCACCTCCCTGATTACCTTCTCTATATACGTCACTCCCTTTGCTTCCTTCCCCAGGCGTCTTTGTTTCTGTGTTCCAGTGTTAAGTCTGAGCGTTGCTCTTGTTTTATGTTACGTTTTATTTATTAAAAACACTCACTCCGTGAACTTTCTTCCCGACTCTCAGCGCACATCGTTGCATGAAAGGGAATGGACTGTGTCCCAAATGGCACCCTGGTCCCTATGTAGTGCACTACTTTTGACCAGGACCCCTATGGGCTTACATAAGAAGTAGTGCACCATTTGGGAAGAACACAGGTGTAATACCGTGTGGAGAGCCAGACACAGGTGGTTAATTCTCTAGATATTGGACATGAATCTGTAGCCTGATAGTAGCACCATTATATTTCACAGAAATCCTTTTTTTCTATGATAAAGTGGGTGAAATATGTGGCAATTTTTCTCTACCCTTTCCTATCTAGGGTTGCTGAATTTGTCATAACAATTCTACTGCCGATATGTAAAGAGTGGATGACGGTTGGTTGGAAACACGTGGCCCTGTCTGGAATTGGATCCTTTCTCCTGCCTAAAGAAGATATGAATAAAGAAGTGTTGTACTGCTTGCTAATTGTACAGTTACCCAGTTAGCTAAATACTCATTCCAATAACTCCATGAGAAGCATCGTGCCGTTTTTGGAAGTTAATAACAAAGGCAAAAGGTTGTGGTAAAGTTACAGAGACAAGAGTACAGAATGTCCTTCAAAATAACTGTATTAAATGTAGGAAATAAAGTTACTAAAATGCAATACTTGATATTGCTGAGCTAGTTGTCCCTATGGATAACAGCACAGAAGCTGATGCTAAGTAGCTAAAAGCTAACTAAATGTTTTGATATTTACAGAAACATCAAAAACAATGGTGGATAAAGATTAATATTGTGTTAATTAAAAAAATGTACTTATAGACATTACATCTTACAAATCTTCTACAGAAGGATGTTGATAGATTGTAACTACTCTGTCACACTTTCACATCGTACAAATTAGTTAAATTTCACATGACACAAACAGGTAAATTCTGCACTGCCTCATTTAAACTGCCACTAGGTGGTGCTAAAACAACTAACAGGGGTTTCTATTGAAACTAAGGTTCAAAAAGACATGTATGTTTAAGGTAAGAGGTGTTAGGTAGCCTGAACAGTGTTGCAAAATGTGGCGAGGAACTTCTAAGTAATCGGTTTTCATTGTTGTATTTCCCATGTTCATATCATAAAAGAACACACTGAGCAGTGGCATGTATTCATGGGTGCCAAGGGAAGCCAAGCGTCGTCCGTCCCCCCAAAAAGAAAAATAGATTTCCTTCAATTTGCAAGAGGCTGAATGTATCTCGCCAGAGAAAGCATCCAAGAGGCTGAGGCTGAATGCAAGAGGCTGAATGTATCTCGCCAGAGAAAGCATCCAAGAGGCTGAGGCTGAATGCAAGAGGCTGAATGTATCTCGCCAGAGAAAGTATCCGAGCGAACGAAACATCGCCCCTCTGTCTCAGTATGTGTAGCGTATCTATCTGATGCTGTCTGGTCAAAAAGAGTGACATTGTTGCAGCCTGTAGCATTGAATAATAATAATAATAATAATAATAATAATAGCCAATCAGCGTGTCTGCATCAACTGTGTGAGCTCAACTGTGAATGGTCCTGGCCCACCAAAAACAAAGTGTCAAGGGAAGCCAGTTTGGATTTGGCTTCACACCCATCACATCAGAAGCCAAACGTCATTGACAGAAAACAACTTGAACTGTTGCATCTCGATGTGTTGTTGTCCTCCAGTGTGTAGTTAGCTAAAAGTATCCCTTTCCTAAATTAGCCATGGATGTAAATAGGGATTTGGACTTGTGGTTTTACTTAATTCTCCATACTGGCCAATGATTATAGCGAGCAAGCATTTTACCCAGGTAACCTTGGACAACAAAAACTAGAAGTGTGCACTGTATGACAGAGTCATAGATCATTTAGGCAACATGAAAGAGGAGGATGGCATTGGCGTTTCTCTGCAAGTAGGGTGAGTCATGTTTTCTACTTGTGTGCACACACACACACACACACAGAAATCAGTATCATGGACAGCCACATCACAGAGGTGGCAGGTAGCCTAGTGGTTAGAGCGTTGGGCCAGTAACCGAAAGATTGCTAAATTGGATCCCCGAGCTGACAAGGTAAAAAAAATCTATCGTTCTGCCCCTGAACAAGGCAGTTAACCCACTGTTCCTAGGTCGTCATTGTAAATAAGAATTTATTCTTAACTGACTTGTCTGGTTAAAAAAATATGTAGCTTAGATTGATTGGACTAAATTGTTTTTTGGTTTCTTTTAGTTGTCACTGTATTAGACTAAGCAGAGGTGATTTGATGATGTTGAAATGGTGTTGGAATAATGGAGGCAGCTCCTGTTTACTTTGCGACTTGCGGTAAACTCTCTGTGGTTTTAAATCAGCAGTTGTTTAGTCCTCGGAAAATGTCGGAAACATGAACTCGTTTGACCATACAGTAGGTCATGTAACTGTTTGTTACATTCAACATGTTATGTGGACTTCGCCAGACAGATGTCGCCAGACAGATGTCGCTCTCCAGTTTTGTGATAAAACAAAGATGGTGGTTGAATTTATTCTACCACTGTGTTTTCTTATTGTCTCGGCCTTTAGGCCTCTATATCACGGTGGCAAGGCATATGAATTAACAGGTTATAGAGCAAACAGCACAATTTTCAACACATAGGTGGTAAAATGACTTATTTTGGGGGGGGCTGTTTGGCTTCCCTGGTGACACTAAAGTGTTTCGGGCCCTCATATTGCCACACAAAAGTATTTTAATCCACATATTGCCACAGACCCTAAAACAGAAACAAGTGCTTTTATTTATTTACCTAGGCAAGTCAGTTAAGAACAAATTCTTATTTTCAATGACGGCCTAGGACTACAGATTTTTACCTTCTCAGCTCGGGGATTGAAGTCCAATGCTCTAACCACTAGGCTACCTTCCGCCCCTACACTCTAACCACTAGGCTACCTGCCGCCCCTACACTCTAACCACTAGGCTACCTGCCGCCCCTCCACTCTAACCACGAGGCTACCTGCCGCCCCTACACTCTAACCACTAGGCTACCTGCCGCCCCTACACTCTAACCACTAGGCTACCTGCCGCCCCTACACTCTAACCACTAGGCTACCTGCCGCCCCTACACTCTAACCACGAGGCTACCTGCCGCCCCTACACTCTAACCACTAGGCTACCTGCCTCCTCTACAATCTAACCACTAGGCTACCTGCCGCCCCTACACTCTAACCACTAGGCTACCTGCCGCCCCAACACTCTAACCACTAGGCTACCTGCCACCTCTACACTCTAACCACTAGGCTACCTGCCGCCCCTACACTCTAACCACTAGGCTACCTGCCGCCCCTACACTCTAACCACGAGGCTACCTGCCGCCCCTACACTCTAACCACTAGGCTACCTGCCGCCCCTACACTCTAACCACTAGGCTACCTGCCGCCCCTACACTCTAACCACTAGGCTACCTGCCACCTCTACACTCTAACCACTAGGCTACCTGCCTCCCCTACACTCTAACCACTAGGCTACCTGCCGCCCCTACACTCTAACCACGAGGCTACCTGCCGCCCCGACACTCTAACCACTAGGCTACCTGCCGCCCCTAAATCCTGTACCTGCATAGATGTTGATTTCTAACTCAGGAATTGAAATTAGCGCTCTCTCTCTCTCACACAGACAGACAAACACACAAACACACACAAAAACACAAACAATTATACCAATGTTTTTTTCTTGAAAAATGACTACTCCTGATTGATTTATTTGGTTTGTCTGAGTGAGACCCAACTGTTTATTCCAACAATAAATGTTGAGTGAAGGCAATCGCTGGCTAGATGGAGGCAACAACTTGTTGGTTTAAAGCATCACCAGAAACCAGCGGTCACTCTGAAGGCATAACAGCACAGACACACACACACACACACACACACACACACACACACACACACACACACACACACACACACACACACACACACACACACACACACACACATATTGCCCTTATACACATTTTGTTCCATTATTACAGTGTCACCGATAAACACAGGTGAGGACTACCAATCCTACCAGGTAGAGAGAGGAAGCCACCGTGAGCCCTTACCTGATGATGACGTACATGACCAGACAGTTACCCACAAGCCCCACCACGCAGACCATCATGTAGACTGCAACGATGGTGATCTTGACACCGGCAGGCAGGAAGGCGTCGGTCTCGTTGTACCCGCCGCTGAAGTTGTTCTGGAAGAGCAGAGAGTCGTTGTAGAAGTGGAGGGCTCTCAGGTCCAGGTCCAGGTCTGATCCACTGACCAACGAGTCGTTTAGGAACTCCATGACAAATGCTGCCATGACAAGAGACAGCATAGTAAGAGTCAGACACGTGAGAAAAGACAGGTGTGTGACGTGCCACCTGATGAGCAATGAAAGGAATGGGGAGAGGAATGGGGAGGGGAATGGGGAGAGGAATGAGGAATGAGGAGGAGAATGAGGAGGGGAATGAGGAGAGGAATGAGGAGAGGAATGAGGAATGAGGAGGAAAATGAGGAGGGGAATGAGGAGGAGAATGAGAAGGAGAGTGAGGAGAGAAATGAGGAGAGGAATGAGGAATGAGGAATGAGGAGAGGAATGAGGAGAGGAATGAGGAAAGGAATGAGGAATGAGGAGAGGAATTGGGAAAGAAATGAGGAGATGCATGAGGAGATGCATGAGGAGAGGCCCACACACTAGAGTTTTGCTGCTCTCCAGTGCTATATTCCTGCACCCAAACATATCATTTCAACTTTACAGATGTCTTCATCAGGTGGAGAAACATCACAGACAGAAGTGTGCATTGTGTGTATTATATTCAGTGCAGACAGGTCTGGTCTGTATGTCTGTGGATAGAGACAAACACACAGACAGGCACACATACCGCTGTTCACAAGCCAACACTCCGTAATATATGTGTCATACTGATGCGATGCCCGAACATGGGTTGCCTGGTATTACTAAATCAGTTGGTTTTAACCCGCAACAGTTCCAAATGTCCAAACTATGTGTGTGATCATAGCAGAGGAATAGGATACATACAGCTACATTAACATCACCATACATATATATATATATATATATTTTTTTTTACACAGACTGAACTGCGGAATGTGACGAAACCCATGAATAGGCTACATTTATAAGCAGGTAAGCATTCTCACACGGTACAGTCTCATGTAGCATACAAACACCTTACCGTTATTCACGATGCTATTACAACGGTCTGTTATGAGTCTTCCTAGCGCAGTCCCCTCTTGTGCATTCCCAAACGGTTCCGATAACTTGTTTATTTTTGGGGGGGTTGTTGCCTGTTCGGTATCTCAGTCTCTGGCTGTCCCGTTTCCCATAGTTACCAGCGGTACAGATTTCCGTTAGTGTAGGTCTAGGACGGGAGAAAACATTATCCCGACCCTTAATAACAACAGACGAACTATAAAGGCGAGAGGAGTGGTTGGTTCCTCCGGTTTTAGATGATTTTTTTCCCCTCAGGCGAGGAGATATAGTTCTCGGTGTCTTCACCTTGTTTTTTTTATCTTCCTCTCTCTTCTCTTCTTCCCTCCATTTACCTTCCTTCCTCTTGCGTCCTCTTATCAGATTCGCGCACCGTAGTCTACGAGCCCTGTGTGTTTTCTGGAGATATTGTTTGTAGTCTACCGACATGATGTGTCTGGCTAACCTCTGTCTGTCACGGGAAACATGTAAATGCTTCTGTTAGCAAGAGTCCAAAAGTGATTTACAGATAATATCAAATATATTGGAGTATATATATACAATGGACTGCAACGGTGCAGAATGTTCCGTTTTTTTGTTCCCTTTTAAAACTGGTTTAATGGCCATAGGATACCAAAGGTGAGATACATTACACAGTTAACTAGAACCATTGCCTCTAACCAATTTCATTGGTATTTTGAACAATTTAGTCAAGGCCGTTTTTTTAAATTTATTTTGAAGTTACTATCTTCCTCTGGTCTGTTCAGTTGTAACTGAAACATACATGTTTGAGGGCCGGCCTTATGCTGTTTATGCCTAAAACCACCGCCGACAAAAAAACTCAGCCTGGGTCTTAAACTTACTGTTTAAAGTAACAATAGTAGAATACAGATGGTGTCATTTCTAAATTGAGTTGTGCATCTGCAGTTTTTTTTCTCTTGTTATGTTAGTCACTGACAGTCACTCAATTAACCATGTCAGCTAACATATTTTAGATCAGTAAATTAGTCTAGCTAGCTATATAAACTCACAGTAGTCATGGTCGAATTACCGACCAGGTAGACAGCCCCCCCAAAGGCTAGGGCTGGCCAGGTCTATGCAGGTATAGACCATGGATATCCGTATACAGTTTATAGTTGAAGATCCCTGTGGGGAAAATACAATTATCCTATTCTATTTTAGTCCATTCTATTCTATTGTATGAGGCTATCTTTATTTCCGGCACTTCACGGGGTATACATGGTGTGCTTAACCTTTTACATTATAATGTATTAAAGAGGTTAAATGAATGTTTACAGGTTTTGTTGTTGTTTATGTATATTTCATTTAACGTATTGTTTATATCACATGTTCTCGTGTTTGTACCACCTAAACAAAATTGATTGCAGACCAGGCACGTTTCTGTACGTTTCAGAACTATTTTAGGCTACTCTTCTTTTCAACGTTTATGCTATATGCCTAAAGCCTGCCTGTGAGGTTTAGTTTAGTTTTGTTGATTTGGAGTTGTGTTTGTTTGAAAAGTGAGCTATTCCGATCAGTTTTACGTTGATGCGATTTTATCGATAAAACAGAGTGTTCTAGTTTCAAACCGACGACGGATGGAGCGAGTGACCGCCGCGCAGCCTTACCGTTGTCCATGGTGCTGATTCTCAAAACAGCCGCCGTCTGCGTGTGTCTGTGGTCTGTCTGCTCTGCACTGTGCGTCACCAGAAAAGCAACGATTACCTCTGAACACAAAGGACACTTAAATTAGTATATTATTTCCAGAGGTAGCCTAACTAATCAGTGCCGTGACATTTTATATTTCATTACGTTAGTGATATAGGCTTAGGCTACACACTGTCAGGTTAAACGCAGGTAAATATCTTTGTTCGGTCAAAGCACAATGGTCCAGTGAAATTAGTCACTGTCCAGAATGAAATGCAAGATAATAGCCTTGGGGACGTTATCAATGTAATGCCAATTAGTGGATTGATCCAGAACAGAAAGACTGCGCCCCAAATAGTACTGTAATGAACAGGCAGGGAGCAGGTCTCGAACCCTCGACCTTCAAGCCCGAAGTCCGGCGCGCTATCGACTGTGCCGCAAAAGCATGTTCGAGCGGCAGAGTCGATTTCCGCGCTTATAAACCGAGGGTCGTTACAGTACCATATACCCTTCAAAAGTAGTGCACTCTATAGATAATATCATATTCCCTTCAAAAGTAGTGCACTGAATAGATAATATGGTGTCATTTAATTAGGACACGTAGTCATTTAATTGCTCATAGTCTAAGGTGTGATAGCTTTAATTAAATAAATACAAAATGTGCATTAATTCAGAGGAGATAGAATCCACAAGGTTTCATCGCTGTCATTGGACAGAACAGGTCAGTTAACGTTACCTCTCCTCTGCAACAAGTTAAGCTAAAATATATTTTACAACTTTTAGATTTTGATAATAATAAACCAAAACATAAAATGGACAACAACAATAGACAACTGAACATTTACATACAGTAACATACTTTTCCACAAACGTTAAAGACATCACGCTTGCTCAGACCACCATGTTCCCCCCTTATCTACACCCAGTGTCGTCTCTAATGCCTGTAAAACTCTGCTCCATATGATTTTACATTTGTGTAATGTTGTTTCTGTCTGTAGCTAGATTGTTTTCAATATTTAAATAGTAAATCATTTGAGGAAAAGAGTATTGTCCAACCCATTGGGTGCTTCAGTGCCCCCCCCCCCATATGCCCTGTCTTGAAATATGCAGAAAGACGGATTAAAAGTACATTTACATTATAAAACTTATTATAGCCAGCTTTCTAACTCTACCCATGAAGTTTGGACTTTATACCACTCCCAGAAGGCATGAATTATTGACTCATTGTTCGTTGACTCTGCCTTTGTGCTGTATAATTTGTGAAGTTTGTCTCTTGTATAATAGTTTCTATACATTAGTTTGTACTGGATTAAGTTTACATTTTTGTTACCTGCAATTCCGTTCGATATGTTCCAACACTCCCTCCATCTTCTTCCCAATTCAGTTCTTTTTAAGTCTTGGTTCAAATAGTTTTTTTGTTTTTCTAAGACATTGTCAGTTTGATAGGCTCTCTGTAAGGTTTTATATATTTTACCTGTCATATGAGTATCCATTACTGACACAAATAGGATTCCCTCAACATTGCTCTGATGTCCAAAAGCTTTTAGGTCGAAATTTCGTGATACAAAACGTGTAAGTGTAACGGCCGTCATAGGAATTTGACCAAAATGCAGTGGGTACTGAATGCTCATCTTTATTTTATTTTATTACACTATACAAAAACAACAAAACTAAAAAACGAACGACAGCTAGACAGTCTTGCAGGCTAAACATAACAATGCAAAAACAATCTCCCACAATTCCCATAACAAACACACCCCTATACATTGGACCTTCAATCAGAGGCAACGAGGAACAGCTGCCTCCAATTGAAGTCCCAATCCCAATAAACTAAACATAGACTAGACTGAACATAGAAATCCACTATCATAGAACATAGACCAAAACCCCGGAAAATCTAAACAAACACCCCTCTACATAAACACACACCCCGAACCACATAAAACAAATACCCCCTGCCACGTCCTGACCAAACTACAATAACAAATGACCCCTTTACTGATCAGAACGTGACAGTCCCCCCCCCAAAGGTGCAGACCCCGGATGCACCTCACACAAAACACAAAAATACCCCCCCCCCAAAAAATTAAATAATCCCAACTAAAGGGAGGGAAGGGAGGGTGGCCACCGTCACCGACGGTTCTTGTGCTACACCCCCCCCCTCCCCAACCCACCTACTGTGGAGGTGGCTCAGGCTCTGGCCTTATTCCCACACCTAACCTGTCCACCCCCGCTGAATGCCTCGGGCTGAAGCGCTTCGCTGTAGACCTCTGACTGAAGGATGATTCTGGGAGCTCCGGACTGTAGGCCGTCTCACTCGGTTCCGGACTGTAGGCCATCTCTAGATGGGGCACTGTCGCCGGACGCTCTGGACAGGGTACTGTCGCCGGAAGCTCTGGACGGGGTACTGTCGTCGGAAGCTCTGGACGGGGACTGCGCACTGAAAGCCTGATGCGTGGGGCTGGTAGTGGAGGTGCCAGACTGTATACACGCACCTCAGGGCTAGTGCATGGAGCAGGAACAGGACGAGTTGGACTGGGCTGACGCACTGGAGGCCTGGTGCTGGTAGTGGAGGTACCAGACTGGAGACACGCACCTCAGGGCTAGTGCGAGGAGCGGGAACAGGATACACTGGGCCGTGAAGATGCACTGGCGGTCTTGAGCGCAGAACTGGCACCACCCTTACTGGCTGGATGCCCGCTTCCCCCTGGCGAATGCGGGGCGCTGGCACCTCGCACACCGACTTTTGAATGCTCGGCTTCGACGCCGTGCGCATCACTCCGTAGGACGGGACCTGACCAGTAATAGGCTGCCTCCGATAAGCACGGGGAGTTGGCCTGGGGCTCAACCCTGGCCCAGCCAAACTACCCGTATGCCCCCCCCAAAAAAAATTATTGGTGCTGCCTCTCAGGCTTAAATGCCAACCGTGTGTATAGAGCCTCATACCGGCGCCGCTCCGCCTTGGCTGCCTCTATCTCCTCCGGTGGGTCCAGCCCTCCGCCACGGTCCAGCCCCGTCCAGGATCTCCTTCCATGTCCAAGTTTCCATATAGTCCATATAATTCCTTTGTAGCTCCTTCCCCCGCTGCTTGGTCCGTTGTTGGTGGGAGGTTCTGTAACGGCCGTCATAGGAAGTGGACCAAAATGCAGCGGGTACGTGAATGCACATCTTTATTTTATGACGCACACTATACAAAAACAACACACCGAAAAAACGAACGCCAGTCTTGCAGGCTAAACATAACAATGCAAAATCAACCTTCCACAATTCCCATAACAAACACACCCCTATACATAGGACCTTCAATCAGAGGCAACGAGGAACAGCTGCCTCCAACTGAAGGCCCAATCCCAATAAACGAAATATAGAAATAGCTAGACTAGACTGAACCTAGAAATACACTAACATAGAACATAGACCAAAACCCCGGAAACTCTAAACAAACACCCCTCTACATAAGCACACACCCCGAACCACATAAAACAAATACCCTCCCTGCCACGTCCTGACCAAACTACAATAACAAATGACCCCTTTACTGGTCAGAACGTGACATTAAGTTGCATATATTAGAAAATGTCTACATTGGTCAGTCCAAAATTGCTTTCTACTTCTGTCAATGAAATAATTGTATTTCCTATTAATGCGTCATTTACGGTTTCTATGCCTTTAGTTTTCGAATTGATCAGTGAATTCTGAAAAGCTATCCAATGATTGTTCAACAGGGGTGTGATATTGGTTCTTGTAGAATCCGTTTCATTTTTATTCCTGTTGCTATGGTGTTCTAAACTATGAAGTTGTTCATGCTCTTAGCGTCATCCTTTTGAAAACAGACACTTGAAAAGATTCTGGGAGGATCCTGCACATCTTCAATATGTATCCATTGTTCCTCTTTGGTTCATTTAACTGTATGTCGCAGGTAAAGACAGACCTTGGGTGGTGAGTTGATACAATTCCAAAATGCTGGAAGGTTCAAACCAGGGGCGCAACTTTAGTTTTAGAAGTGGAGGGGACATTATTATTATTAGTAGGTATTGTTTTTATCCAGTCGGATAAACACTCCAAGCAGCCAACCCGGCCGCTCGGAGGCGTCTGCATGGTCCTAAAGCACACCGTTGCCTCGTTTTGTATTACATTCCAATGATAAAATGGGGGGGGGGGGGGGGACAAAAATGCAATTTTGGAATGAATAAATTGGAAATTTGGAATGAATAAATTTAGGGGACATGTAAAACTTTCCTATTTATTCTAGGAGTTTTATTTGCCCACATGAAGTGTGTAATGACTGAGCATATATTTTTAAATAATGTCTTTGATTCTATTCAAGTAAAGGCCAATAAAATCCAACTTATTACATGGAATGTGATATGGGCTTCAAGATAGGTCAACAAAAAGCATATGGTTCTTGAACATTTAAAGAGATTTTTTATTTTATTGGTATTACCGAAAATAAATATGAAAACTTTGGGAGCCATGCCATTCTAAAGAGGTTTATTCTACCTGTATGATTTATGGGGAGAATGTTCCATTTAATTAGATCTGCTTTCATATTGTTGAGTAATGGGATGAAGTTATCTGTATATATTTGTTTTTTAATGTCACTTATTAAGCATCCTAAGTATTTAATATGTTGTGTGTGTGCCACACCCTGATCTGTTTCACCTGTCTTGTGCTTGTCTCCACCCCCCACCAGGTGTCTCCTATTTTCTTCATTATCCCCTGTGTATTTATACCCGTGTTCTCTGTTTGTCTGTTGCTAGTTTGTCTTGTCAGGTCTTGCCAGCGTATTTCCCGTTTCTCTAGTTCTTGTTTTCTAGTCTTCCCGGGTTCCACTATTTCTGCCTGCCCTGTCCCTGATTGACTCTGCCTTGGATTACAAAACTCTGCCTGCCCCTTTGCCTGTAATAAATATTCTGAGAACCGAATGTATCCTCCTGTGTCTGCATCTGGGTCATATCCTGAGTCATGATAGTGTGGTCCACGTAAGTCCATGAGTTATTTTTTTTATTTATAATTTTTATATTTACATTTTTGCATGTTCATTTTGCATGTCGAGATTTTAGAGTATTTTTAAAACAAGGGGGCTATGAGTGGTCAATATTAGTCAGGTATATCAGAAGCTCATCTGCAAATAAATGTAGTTTATATTCACATTTACAATTTTTTTTTCTGCAAGCGGTTCAATTGCCAGTGCTAACAGGACGGGGGATTTAATCAGATAATATATGATTTGTGTATATTTTTCCTTTAGGATATTTATATAATATTTTTATGAAATGTATTATTTCAGATGGAACTTTAATGCTTCCTATATTTTGAATAGAAATGTCCTCTCACGATGGTAGAAAGCCTTGTCGGCATCAACAGCCATTGCGGATAAATCTACATCTTGTTTTTTAGTGTATTGTAATATCCTGAAATATGTTCTTGTATTTGTTTGTAAGTGTCTATTTTTAATAAACAGTGTTTAATTAATTAATTAATTAATTTAATTAATTTTAAAAAACATAAAGCAAATGCTGTGTCACGTCCTGGCCAGTATAGGGTTAATTAGTATTGTAGTTTGGTCAGGACGTGACAGAGGGTATTTGTTTTATGTGGTTCGGGGTGGTGTGTTTTTGTTAAAGGGCATTTGGTTTAAGTATTCCGGGGTTTTTGGGTACTGTTTGGTGTTCTGGTATTCTATGTCTAGTCTAGTATGTCTGTTTCTATGTCTGGTTAATTGGGGTTGGGACTCTCAGTTGAAGGCAGGTGTTGTCTATCTGCCTTTGATTGAGAGTCCCATATATGAGGGTGTGTTTGTGTTTGATGTTGTGGGTGATTGTTCTGTGTTCAGCCCTAGGCTTTGCCAGACTGTTTGTGGTTGTTAGCTCGTTCTCGTTTCGTTTTGTTATTTTTTGTACGTTCATTGTTGATAGTAAATAAAAGTCCAAATGAGCATACACGTACCTGCTGCATTTTGGTCCTCATTCACCGACGACAACCGTGACATGCTGGCATTTTAGGGCTTTCAAGCTCCTACTCCTCCCCTAATGTACCAACAGTCTGGGGGTTATATCATTGTAGATACATTGGAGAAAAACTGCCGCTGTAACGGCCGTCGAAGGGAGTAGACCAAGGCGCAGCGGGTCGAGTGCTCATTTTTAACTTTTATTGAACATGAAAACAAAACAAGAAACGAACGACAGCTGAACAGTTCCGTCAGGTACAAAACACTAGACTGAAAACAACCACCCGCAAACACAAGCTGAAAAACCTCTACTAAATAGGACCTCCAATCAGAGGCAACAACAAACAGCTGCCTCCAATTGAAGGTCAAACAAAAACTCTAAATATAGAAATAGAAAAACTAGACACGGACATAGAAATATACTAACATAGAACATATACCAAAACCCCCAAAACACATAAAACAAACACCCCCTGACCAAACTACAATAACAAACAACCTATTTTACTGGTCAGGACGTGACATCCGCTTTAATACTGTGGTCAGTTCGTAATCCTTGTGAATTAAATTAAAGTTGTGGCTGGTGGAGCTCTACCTGGGGAGAGTGGGGTCCACCGAGAGACTGAAGTGAGATGAGTGAAGGCCCCACACATACTTCCGGGAAGAGTCTGATGCCCTGCCAGCTCCCCTGTCCCGGCCCCCCTCGGAGAGAGCCCATCTCCACTCTCACCAATAACCACCACTGGATCCTAACTATAATGGCAAACAAGGAATAATAAGTGTCTTGACATCCTGTCCAGAACTCTTATTCATTTTACAGCAGGTTTACAAGTCACAAAAAAGGAATAAAATAACATTGGAGTATATAGATAAATCCTTCCCTCGTTCTCAACCCAAGCTTGTCCCTCTCCACCTCCCCTTCCCAGTCCCCCCCGCTCCTTTACCCCCTCCCCTCAAAGCCAAGCCTGTCCCACCCTCCTGTATTTTCTCACCCTTCCTTCTTCTCAGACACATTTACACCCATCCATCAACTTACTCGTCCGTTCTCATTCATTCACGCCGAACATATACCCTTTGCATCCACACACACACACACACACACACACACACACACACACACACACACACACACACACACACACACACACAGAACAGTTATTGACATACATGCTATATTTCCCCCTTTGTATTGTCTTTTTTAGTGTCCATGAAGCACTATTGGCATCCGCCTACGTCTATCCTTACTTCTTAGAGAAGGACAGTTACTTGGAGAAAGTAGAGTATAGACTGTATATTGGGGAAAGATTATTCTCTCTATTTCCGATAAGCTGGTCTTTCGTAGACATCACTTTATGTAGCCTAGTGTCATTTTCTCTTTTCACTCTTCTTCTCCTCAGGGCAGGGGGCTCTCCTTCAACTGGAAAGCTTTCTTGCAGTTTGTTTAGGGCTTCATCGTTGCTTGTTTAGGGCTTCATCGGTGCTTGTTTAGGGCTTCATCGTTGCTTGGTTAGGGCTTCATCGGTGCTTGGTTAGGGCTTCATCGGTGCTTGTTTAGGGCTTCATCGGTGCTTGTTTAGGGCTTCATCGGTGCTTGTTTAGGGCTTCATCGGTGCTTGTTTAGGGCTTCATCGGTGCTTGGTTAGGGCTTCATCGGTGCTTGTTTAGGGCTTCATCGTTGCTTGGTTAGGGCTTCATCGTTGCTTGTTTAGGGCTTCATCGTTGCTTGGTTAGGGCTTCATCGTTGCTTGGTTAGGGCTTCATCGTTGCTTGGTTAGGGCTTCATCGGTGCTTGTTTAGGGCTTCATCGGTGCTTGTTTAGGGCTTCATCGGTGCTTGGTTAGGGCTTCATCGTTGCTTGTTTAGGGCTTCATCGGTGCTTGTTTAGGTCTTCATCGGTGCTTGTTTAGGGCTTCATCGGTGCTTGTTTAGGGCTTCATCGGTGCTTGTTTAGGGCTTCATCGGTGCTTGTTTAGGGCTTCATCGGTGCTTGGTTAGGGCTTCATCGGTGCTTGTTTAGGGCTTCATCGGTGCTTGTTTAGGGCTTCATCGGTGCTTGTTTAGGGCTTCATCGGTGCTTGGTTAGAGCTTCATCAGTGCTTGTGAATTCCATCCTTTGCGTTCCCTTCCATACCCACAGCACTGCCGGTATGCGGAACTGAGATTTCATTCCTTTTTCAATCCTGTGACCGTATGATCGGAATGTATTCCTTGTATCTCTTTCTCAGCCTAGCAGACAGGTCCTGGACGAATCAAATGGACTGACCGTGGATTTTGATCTCCTTTCCCCCACTGTGCTTTCAGAATGTTGACTTTGGTCTGATAGTTCCACATGCTTGAACATTACCATGTGTGGGTTATTTAGCGTTGTTCTGTTTCACACCAATCCTTTGGCATCGTCCCAGATCCTCTGATCCTCTGATATTAGTTTCACCACGTAGCTGTAAAAGGTCTCATTTCTTTTCTCCCTCATCTTTAAAGGACAATTTTCCTTTGTTGCTTAGTTTAATTCTGTTTTCATGCTTGTCCAATTCATCTTCTTTCCAAAAGACTAACTTTGACGTTTTGTTCGTTCATTCGAACGCCTTGTTTGTGCACATCTGACATGATAGCCTCTACTTTCTCTTAGAGCTAATCTACTTTTTTTTTAAACAACAGATCATAGCAGTTAGTTTGTTGTGGTGAGCATTGAGAGCATTTTAGCAATGTTTTCCTAGATATCCTACAGCTGTTCATTGCTCTCGTTTGCTCCTGGTCTTTATGTCTGCGGGAAGCCACGGCTTGTTGGATTCGTGTCGCCGCGCCGCTTTACCAACTGATTGGTTCTCTGTTGTGCAGAATTTGTTGTCTTTGGTTTCTAAGTATAACCATCATTTTGTCAATCCAAAACGGAGCTACTCACACCCCCATGCATGCTATCGCTACGCGCATGTGCCTCTAGATTTTACTTTGATCTGACTTAAGCTAACATCAAAGATGACTAGCCTATAACTGATAATGCAGATGAATAGCCTATAACTGATAATGCAGACGGCTAGGCTATGACTGATAATGCAGACGGCTTGGCTATGACTGATAATGCAGACGACTAGCCTATAACTGATAATGCAGATGAATAGCCTATAACTGATAATGCAGACGGCTAGGCTATAACTGATAATGCAGACGGCTAGGCTATGACTGATAATTGAGATGCCTAGTTACGACTGATAATGCAGACGACTAGGCTATGTTTGATAATGAAGATGACTAGGATATGACTAATAATGAAGATTGACTAAGCTATGTCTGATAATGCGGATAAATCATTTAAAGGCTTTAGGCCTCATTCCATAATGCCTCTTGTTGATTCATGTCTGAACTCAAATCCTTTATGAAATATGGCCTGTGTGGTAATAAAGCTAAACAGCTCCACTTGTTGTGTATTTCAATTTCGAGACTAATCAACTGAAAGTACATTGGATGCAGAGAGAAAAGGACAGAAATGGAGAAGGTTTGAATTGACAACAGTTTGTTTTCAGCAGCACCAGAGAGATGGACAGCTCTCCCACCATATGCCAGCATTGGTGGTATTCATTATTGCACGTAACAAAAACGTAACAAAAATGTTTTGCAACGGGAAACGGAAACGAGCGTCACTTACTGGACAAGTTCAGGGGGTCCCTTCCTGTTGCAGTCTGTTTTCCTTCGTTGGGTGCCTAATGAACAAGACCCCGATTGCCTCTCTGATAGGCTCCAGCCATGTGCTCTAATTCCGCAAACGCCACGTTCCACTTATCCTGATGAGAACCAGAACCACTTTGACAGGGGTCATCGTTCGATAGCACCTCAGTATTTCAATTCTGACAGCCTGGGAGACACACACAATGTGCATTGGACAACAGTGCCATCAATAGTTATAGGAATACAATGACAGCTGGCATTAGAATGCCAACCATTGTACTGAAATGTCCTACCTCAAGGTAATGTGGTAGCTAGCATCAAAATGACCCAGACTAGATGACCCAGACTAGATGACCCAGACTAGATGACCCAGACTAGATGACCCAGGCTAGATGACCCAGGCTAGATGACCCAGGCTAGATGACCCAGGCTAGATGACCCAGGCTAGATGACCCAGGCTAATTGAGCCAGGCTAATTGAGCCAGGCTAGATGACCTAGGCTAGATGACCTAGGCTTATTGAGCCAGGCTAGATGACCCAGGCTAATTGAACCAGGCTAATTGAACCAGGCTAATTGAACCAGGCTAGATGAGCCAGGCTAGATGAGCCAGGCTAGATGAGCCAGGCTAGATGAACCAGGGCCAGATGACCCAGGCTAAAGGACCTAGGCTACATGACCCAGGCTAGATGACCCAGGAATATCCATTGTGGTGTGTGACGCAGCCTAATTGTATTTACACCATCCCAGCAGCTATCTTAGAAATATAACATTGCTCTGTGCTTCTATAGGCTATTGATAATTGGATTGAGATCACACTATAAACAGCCTCCAGGTGAACTTGATATTGCTCGCCCAGCGTAAAATCAGCGATGAGGGGCGGCATTGGGCACACATCGATATATAGCTTGACGAGCAACTAATTCTAAAACACTGAGAAATGGACAAAAAGCATGACCCTCCCCCATTTTCCTACGGGTAACCAAACGGTTCAGTAAATGTCAATCCGTCCATTATCTTGACAGTGAGTCACGCTGAATACCAAGGTGTCTTTTCCAGGTGTCCCAAGGTGTCTTTTTGCATACAGATCAATACACATCAATATACACTATACACATCAATATACACTATACACATCAATATACACCATACACATCAATATACACTATACACATCAATATACACTATACACATAAATATACACCATACACATCAATATACACCATACACATCAACAGACACCATACACATCAATATACACTATACACATCAATATACACTATACACATCAATATACACTATACACATCAATATACACCATACACATCAATATACACTATACTCATCAATATACACCATACACATCAACATACACATCAATATATACTATACACATCAATATAAACTATACACATCAATATACACTATATACATCAATATACACTATACACATCAATATACACTATACACATAAGTATACATCACTATACACATCAAAATACATCAATATGCACTATAGACATCAATATACACTATAGACATCAATATACATCAATATACACTACACACATCAATATACATCAATATACATCAATATGCACTATACACATCAATATACATCAATATGCACTATACACATCAATATACATCAATATGCACTATAGACATCAACATACACGATACACATCAATAAATATTATACACAGCAATATACACTATACACATAAATATACACATCAAAATACACTATACACATCAATATACATCAATATACACTAAACACATCAATATACACAACAATATACACTATACACATCAGTATACACTATACACATTAATATACATCAATATGCACTATAGACATCAATATACACAATACACATCAATATACATCAATATACATCAATATGCACTATACACATCAATATACATCAATATACATCATTATACACTATACACATCAATATACACATTAATATACATCAGTATGCACTATACACATCAATATACACGATACACATCAATATACATCAATATGCACTATAGACATCAATACACATCAATATACACTATAGACATCAATATGTGAGAGGTGAGACTCTCACAAACGTAAATGTTTTGCGCTAGGATGTCCACAGCCCTCACAAGACTCGTCTGAAGTTCATTCGGTACCAGTTGACTCATCTGAAGGTCATTCGGTACCAGTTGACTCGTCTGAAGGTCACCCGGTACCAGTTGACTCGTCTGAAGGTCATTCGGTACCAGTTGACTCATCTGAAGGTACCCCGGTACCAGTTGACTAGTCTGAAGGTCACCCGGTACCAGTTGACTAGTCTGAAGGTCACCCGGTACCAGTTGACTCGTCTGAAGGTACCCCGGTAACAGTTGACTCATCTGAAGGTCACCCGGTACCAGTTGACTAGTTTGAAGGTCACCCGGTACCAGTTGACTCGTCTGAAGGTCACCCGGTACCAGTTGACTCGTCTGAAGGTCACCCGGTACCAGTTGACTAGTCTGAAGGTCACCCGGTACCAGTTGACTCATCTGAAGGTCACCCGGTACCAGTTGACTCGTCTGAAGGTCATTCGGTACCAGTTGACTCATCTGAAGGTGGTGTTTAGAAGAATTTCAAAATGTGACGTTTGAGAAGCAAGGATGAATGTTTAATTCAGACATGATACTGTGAGAGCTTGTTAGGCTGGGTTTCTGTACAGCACTTTGAGATATCAGCTGATGTAAGAAGGGCTAAATATAAATACATTTGATTTGTTGTAAAATGGAACATAATAACCCTTTTTTTTGCACTTTTCTCTCTATGCATATTCTGACCTTGAACTCATGCATAAGTTCAAGGTCATAATGCCACCACTTTAATGCACGAGGAACCCTACTGGTTCCAAGTGGAAAAAAGTGTCTACTTAAATTTTTCCTGTACAAATAACACCATTCTCCATAAACTGTAATTTACAGCTTGATAAGAGCTATTGATAGGCGCTAGGTAAATTGGTAATATGTTTTGATAAGGGAATTGTACAATCAAATGACAATTGTTTTAGAGCTACTTGACCTTATGATCGCTGGAGACAAATGTGAAACTAGTCATATGGCAGCAAACTGAAGCAGATCCACATGTCAATTTTCCCACAGTGACGTTTATTAAAATAAACGTCTACACAACAGAACCACTCCACAAATTTCTTGTTAACAAACTATAGTTTTGGCAAGTCGGTTAGGATATCTACTTTGTGCATGACACAAGTAATTTTTGCAACAATTGTTTACAAACAGATTATTTCACTTATAATTCACTGTATCACAATTCCAGAGGGTCAGAAGTTTACACACACTAAGTTGACTGTGCCTTTAAACCTGACCCCGACAAGTCTGAAGGTATCACATTCATCTGTACAAACAGTAGTACGCAAGTATAAACACCATGGGACCACGCAGCCGTCATACCGCTCAGGAAGGAAACGCGTTCGGTCTCCTAGAGATGAACGTACTTTGTAGCGAAAAGTGCAAATCAATCCCAGAACAACAGCAAAGAATCTTGTGAAGATGCTGGAGGAAACAGGCACAAAAGTATCTATAACCACAGTAAAACGACTCCTATATCGACATAACCTGAAAGGCCGCTCAGCAAGGAAGAAGCCACTGCTCCAAAACCGCCATAAAAAAGCCAGATCACGGTTTGCAACTGCACATGGGGACACAGATCGTACTTTTTGGAGAAATGTCCTCTGGTTTGATGAACCAAAATTTGAACTGTTTGGCCATAATGACCATCGATGTGTTTGAAGGAAAAACGGGGACGCTTGCAAGCCGAAGAACACCATACCAACCGTAAAGCAAGGGGGTGGCAGCATCATGTTGTGGGGGTGCTTTGCTGCAGGAGGGACTGGTGCACTTCACAAAATAGATGGCATCATGAGGAAAGAAAATTATGTGGATATATTGAAGCAACATCTCAAAACATCAGTCAGGATGTTAAAGCTTGGTCGCAAATGGGTCTTCCAAATGGACAATGACCCCAAGCATACTTCCAAAGTTGTGGCCAATTTGCTTAAGGACACCAAAGTCAAGGTATTGGAGTGGTCATCACAAAGCCCTGACCTCAATCCTATAGAACATTTGTGGGCAGAACTGAAAAAGCGTGTGCAAGCAAGGAGGCCTACAAACCTGACTCAGTTACACCAGCTCTGTCAGGAGGAATGGGACAATTCACCCAACTTATTGTGGGAAGCTTATGGAAGGCTACCCGAAACATTTGACCCAAGTTAAACAATTTAAAGGCGATGCTACCAAATACTAATTGAGTGTATGTAAACTTCTGACCCACTGGGAATGTGATGAAAGAAATAAAAGCTGAAATAAATCATTCTCTCTACTATTGTTCTGACATTATTCTGACATTGCAGGCAGTTTTTTAATGATTCTAAAATACTTTCCTAAACCTAAATAATCTACAAGATCAGAGTATTTTTCAATCTATCAATTGGTGCTGAAATGGAGACGAGTATGCATATACACTACCTTTCAAAAGTTTGGGGTCACTTAGAAATGTCCTTGTTTTTGAAAGAAAAGCACATTTTTTATCCTTTAAAATAACATCAAATTGATCAGAAATACAGTGAAGACAATGTTAATGTTGTAAATGACTGTTGTAACAGGAAACGGCAGATTTTTTATGGAATATCTACATAGGCGTCCAGAGGCCCATTATCAGCAACCATCACTCCTGTGTTCCAATGGCACGTTGTGTTAGCTAATCCAAGTTTATCATTTTAAAAGGCTAATTGATCATTAGAAAAACCTTTTGCAATTATGTTAGCACAGCTGAAAATTGTTGTTCTGATTAAAGAAGCAATAAAACTGGCCTCCTTTAGACTAGTTGAGTATCTGGAGCATCAGCATTTGTGGGTTCGATTTACAGGCTCAAAATGGCCAGAAACAAAGAACTTTCTTCTGAAACTTGTCAGTCTATTCTTGTTCTGAGAAATGAAGGCTATTCCATGCGAAAAATTGCCAATAAACTGAAGATCTCATTCAACGTACTACTCCCTTCACAGAACAGCGCAAACTGGCTCTAACCAGAATAGAAAGAGGAGTGGGAGGCCCCGGTGCACAACTGAGCAAGAGGACAAGTATATTAGAGTGTCTTGTTTTAGAAACAGACGTCTCACAAGACCTCAAACTGGCAGCTTTATTAAATAGTACCCGCAAAACACAAGTCTCAACGTCAACAGTGAAGAGGCGACTCCAGGATGCTGGCCTTCTAGGCAGAGTTACAAAGAAAAAGCCATATCTCAGACTGGCCAATAAAAAGAAAAGATTAAGATGAGCAAAAGAACACAGACACTGGACAGAGAAACTCTGCCTAGAAGGCCAGCATCCTGAAGTCACTTCTTCACTGTTGACGTTCAGACTGGAATTTTGTGGGTACTTTTGTATATATAGTGTATATAGGTAGCACAGGTGACCAGGAAGTATTAGCGTAGATGAGTAGAGGGTATACAGTTCTTACTGTATCACAGATACAGCTTATAGAATGCATTTCTCTGCACCTGTTGTAAAGGAATATGTGTATCAGAGCTATTTATATACTCAAGAAATGGGAACTCTTTTCGAGTGAAGTAACATTTGGTTAGCTGATTCTTGTGGAAATGTTATGGAGGGCTCTCTCCTGGCTTTTCATAGGCAGTCGCCACTACATTTATGCCTTAAGAATAAATGTAATGAAAATCCTATGAAAATTAAAACTCCATGAGAAAATATTTTGGCCAGCCAGTGGGAGGGTTTTCAGCGGTTGAATTAAATTTATTCAGATCACACAAGGTAGCCACACCTGCAGAGCACGTTACGTAACTGAATAATGTAAGTCTGTATACCAAATACTGAGAAGTGCGTAAGAAAGGCGTGCATATGAAGGCATCAATTCAGCCGCTGAAGTTATACTGTTAAAAATAAAAAGGAATACACTTTTTGACATAAATGCAAAGCCTTATGTTTGGGGCAAATCCAACACAACACATCACTGAGTAACTGCCTCCTTACTTCCAAACATGGTGGTGACGGCAAATACTGGGGAGTTTATCAGAATAAGAAGAAACAGGAAGAAGAAACAGGAAGAAACAGAATGGAGCGAAGCACAGGCCAAATCCTAGAGGAAAACCTGGTTCAGTCTGCTTTCCACCAGACACAGGGAGAGGAATTCATCTTTCAGCAGTACAATAAGACAGTTAATGTTCTGGAGTGGCTAAGTTACAGTTTTGACTTAAATATGTTTGAAATCTATGCAAGATTTGCAAATTACTGTCTTGCCATGATCCCCAAAATCTTAACAGAACTTGAAGAATTTTGAAAAGAATAATGGGCAAATATTGCACAATCCAGGTGTGGAAAACTCTTATAGATTTACCAAATAAAACTCACAGCTGTCATCAATGTCAAAGGTGTTTCTGTTGACTCAGGGAGCTGAATACTTACGCAACGACTATATTCGTCACACCCTGATCTGTTTCTTGTCTTTGTGATTGTCTCCACCCCCCCCTCCAGGTGTCGCCTATCTTCCCCATGTAAGTTATGGTCTCCACAAGGATAGAAGAACATAACTAGTGTGTGTGTGTGTGTGTGTGTGTGTGTGTGTGTGTGTGTGTGTGTGCGTGTTGTGTGTGAGTATCCTTCTCCTCCTCAGGGCTCGGGGTAAATTAAGTTCACCCAGAGTAATTCAGTCTCCCAGGTGTTGTTGAAACTTGTTAGATACACACACACACACACACACACACACACACACACACACACACACACACACACACACACACACACACACACACACACACACACACGGTGGTGTCTTGTCAGTGTGTGTGTGTGTCATGTCTTTGTTTACTTCAGAGGTGTTGAGAGGTGAGCTGCTGCTGGGGTCGTTCTCGCTCTAATTAAGCCCGGTCTGTTTGGACTCTGAGGCTGTGATTGTGTGTGTGTGTGTTTGTAAGTGTTCAGCCCCGTTGTCTAGGCCTAAATTAGTTCAGGAGTAAAATTTGGCTTAACAAATCACATACTAAGTTACATGGACTCACTCTGTGTGACATAAAAGAGGGTTGACATGATTTTTGAATGACTACCCCCTTCCTCTGTCCCCCATACATACAACATCTGTAAGGTCCCTCAGTCAAGTATTGAATTTCAAGCACAGATTCAACTGCAAAGACCAGGGAGCGTGTCCGAAGCCTCATTAAGAATGGCAGTGGTGAAAAAAGTACCCAATTTTCATACTTGAGTTAAAGTAAAGATATGTCAATAGAAAATGACTCATGTAAAATACTTCTTGAGTAAAAGTCTAAAAGTATTTAATTTTATATCTACTTAAGTATGAAAAGTAAATGTAAATGCTAAAATATTTATAAGAAACGAAAGTAAAATTATAAATAATTTCAAATTCCTTATATTAATCAAACCTGATGGCACCACTTTCTTGTTTTTAAAATATACAGATAGCCAGAGGCACAGTCCAAAACTCAGAAATCATTTACAAACGAAGGATGTGTGTTTAGTGAGTTCACCAGGGATGTTCTCAAATCAAATCAAATCATTGGTCACATACACATGGTTAGCAAATGTTATTGCGAGTGTAGCAAAATGCTTGTGCTTCTAGTTCCGACAGTGCACTAATATCTAACAGGTAATCTAACAATTCCACAAAAACGACCTTATACACACAAATCTAAGTAAAGGACTGGAATAAGAATATATAAATATAAATATATGAAAGATCAATGTCAGAGCGGCTTAGGCATTAGTAATAATGGATAGTATATACATACAGTACGAGGTGAGTAATGCGAGATATGTAAACATAATTAAAGTGTCATTATTAAAGTGACTAGTGTTCCATTTATTAGTGGTCAATGATTTCAAGTCTGTATGTAGGCAGCAGACTCTCTGGCTGTTTATCAGTCTGTTGGTCTTGAGGTAGAAGCTGTTTATCAGTCTCTCAGTCCCAGTTTTGATGCACCTGTACTGACCTTGCCTTCTGGATGGTAACGGGGTGAACAGGCAGTGGCTCGGGTGGTTGTTGTCCTTGATGATCTTTTTGGCCTTCCTGTGACATCGGGTGCTGTAGGGGTCCTGGAGGGCAGGTAGTTTGCCCCCGGTGATGCGTTGTGCAGACCGCACTACCCTCTGGAGAGCCCTGCGGTTGAGGGCGGTGCAGGTGCCTTATCACGCGATGATACAGTCTGATAGGATGCTCTCAATTGTGTATCTGTAAAAATGTGGTATCGGCTTGAGGGGGGATATACACAGCTGTGACAATAACCAAAGAGAGTTCTCTTGGGAGATAATATGATCGGCATTTGATTGTGAGGAATTCTAGGTCAGGTGAAAAAATTGACTTGAGTTCCTGTATGTTGTTGCAATTACACCATGAGTCGTTAATAATGAAACATACACCCCCGCCCTTCTTCTTCCTGGAGAGATGTTTATTTCTGTCAGCGCGATGCACAGAAAAACCCATTGGCTGTACCGTTTCCGACAGCATATCCCAAGAGAGCCATGTTTCCGTGGATGTTCTCTTGATAACTGCATGAATTGGACCATTTTCCAGTCCTGCTAAGCATTTGAAATGTAAGGAGTACTTTTGGGTGTCAGAAGAAATGTAAAAAGTACATTATTAAGTACAGATACCCCCCCAAAAATGACTTAAGTTGTACTTGAAAGTATTTTTTACTTTACACCACTGGTGATTGGTAGATGGGTAACAATAACAAATCAGACACAGAATATCTCTTTAAACATGGTGAAGTTAATAATTACGCTGTGGAATATGATGTGGATATTATATTAAACAGCCCATGCACATCAAAGTCCTCCTCAGTTCAGACAGACAACTTCGATAACTTTGATGTGTGGGCGCTTCTCGGATGCGTAACATGTCGAAAGTATTCATCGATGAACGCTTCAACGTAAAATATTCACAGAAATATAACGCAACTCTGTAAAAAAAAAAACGACGCAAAATGTCCTTAAATCAGCCATTATCTGGGTTGAAGCGAGAGAAAACATTCACATCACATATGTTTCCTACTACAATATTTTATCTTGATATGCCAATAAATACATTGTGTTAGTTTTGGCATGTTTACCTGCTTAGATCGAAACCAAATAGTAAGTTAATAGGGCTGTGAAGAATTGGTAACTAGCTAACCACAAATAATTTACCTTTAGTCATACACCTTGAATAACATTAGTTGTATGTTGTTTTTGAACATTATGATTCACACATAGCTAGTTGATAACTATGAAGTTAAAAGTTAGTTGTAGTTATATTAGCATTAGCCTGTCTGGCAGCAGATTGAGTGAATGGGTGGTATAGTAATGTTACAGGGCATAGTTGAGGTGAGGTGAGGTGACTGTAGCTCGAATAGCAGGAATGGATCAGGCACAAAACAGGGATATGTTGTTGGAGGATGTTTATTTCTATAGTAGCAGGTACCAGCTTTTCAGAGCGTTGTCAGTTTACTTGCAGTCTCTGTAGTAACCCACGTAGCCATGAATCATTCCGAGCGATAGATTAGCTAGCCAGCTAACTTGGGACTGGCGAAAATAACCATGAATCGTGACCAGTGATAGCCTAGCTAGCCAGCTAACTTGGATCTTGACGGGAACACTCTGGCGAAAATGACAGTTTGAATATTTGATGCTACCACTAAGATCTGTCCCCGCGGCGGCTCCACCCAGGCCTGCGCACTAGGCTTCCGTGCTCACCGCGGCAAAGCACTAGCAAATTAAAGCACTAGCAAATTAAAGCACTAGCAAATTAACTTTTACTAGTCGACAAGTAGGTTCATTATCTATTCTAATGATCTATGTTAACGCTACGTTAAAGTATGTTGCCAGCTAATGCGTATAATGTAAACACAAGTCATCTCTTAATAATAATGAGAACATAGTTAACAGAACATCCTCGAAGAACACACTCGGAGTATGGGAGTGCGGAGCGTTGGAGTGCAGAAACAACACTGGGAGTGTGTGTGTGTGTGTGTGTGACACTGACCGAGAGCAGGAGATTAAGTTTGATTACCAACAGGCTGAGCTTGACAGATAGACATGAAGGTCAAGGACACACACTCACACACACACACACACACACACGCACAAACACACACACACACATGCACACGCACACACACACACACGCGCACACACACACACACCCACATTCTTTAAGTTTACTAAACGTACATATTGCCATGAATTACACTTGTAATTTCAATAACATTTTTTTACTGTGTATGTAAAGTAATATCCATATACAGTGCCTTCTGAAAGTATTCAGACCCCTTCACTTTTCCACATTTGTTACGTTAAAGCCTTATTCTAAAACTGATTAAAATCATCATCCCACACACAATACCCCACAATGACTGAGAAAAAAACATTATTTTAGAATTGTTTAAAAAAATGTAAAACAAAAATAACTTATTTAAATAAGTATTCAGAGCCTTTGCTATAAAACTCGAATTTGAGCTCAGGTGCATCCTGTTTCCATTGACCATCCTTGAGATGTTTCTACAACTTGATTGGAGTCCACCTGTGATAAACTCAATTGATTGTACATGATTTGGAAAGGCACACACCTGTCTATATAAGGTCCCACAGTTGACAGTGCATGTCAGAGCAATAACCAAGCCATGAGGTCGAATGAATTGTCCGTAGAGCTCCGAGACAGGATTGTGTCAAGGCACAGATCTGGGGAAGGGTACCAAAACATGTCTGCAGCATTGAGAACACAGTGGCCTCCATCATTCTTAAATGGAAGAAGTTTTGAACTAACAAGACTCTTCCTGTAGCGGGCCGCCCGGCCAAACCTAGCAATCGGGGAGGAAGGGCCTTGATCAGGGAGGTGATCAAGAACCTGATGGTCACTCTGACAGAGCTCCAGAGTTCCTCTGTGGAGATGGGAGAACCTTCCAGAAGGACAAACATCTCTGCAGCACTCCACCAATCAGGCCTTTATGGTAGAGTGGCCAGACAGAAGCCACTCCTCAGTAAAATGCATGTGACAGCCCGTTTGGAGTTTGCCAAAATGCATCCAAAGGACTCTCAGACCATGAGAAACAAGATTCTCTGGTCTGATGTAACCAAGATTTAACTCTTTGGCCTGAATGCCAAGTGTCACTTCGGGAGGAAACCAGTCACCGCTCATCACCTGGTCAATACCATCCCTACGTTGAAGCATGGTGGTGGCAGCATCATGCTGTGGGGATGTTTTCAGCGGCAGGGACTGGTCCTGTCTGGCATTGTTTTCTCAGGATCGAGACAAAGATGAATGGAGCAAAGTACAGAGAGATCCTTGATGAAAACCTGCTCCAGAGCGCTCAGGACCTCAGACTGTGGCAAAGGTTCACCTTCCAACAAGACAACAACCCTAAGCACACAGCCAAGACAATGCAGGAGTGGCTTCGGAACAAGACTCTGAATGTCCTTGAGTGGCCCAGGCAGAGCTCGGACTTGAACCCGATCGAACATCTCTGGAGAGACCCCTTCTGTCTGGCATTGTTTTCTCCCAGTTTTGTTAACAACGTTGAGGACAGGTGTTAGGCAGGCATTACTGAAGGACACTCGGAGCTAGCTGTCTTGTTAGCTAACTAGGACTCCAGTATACAGCAGGTGGAATAGGTAGCTATCTTGATAACAATAGTTAGCACACCGGTAGACAGTTTCCTTCGACCCAGCCTGTCGGACACTGCTTTCCTGCAGGTTTATTGATGATGGTGAAGGCAGCCGTTCGGGAGCGAAGGACACTGGTTGCTAGCTTTTTCAGTCCAAAAGGTGGCAAGTCTAATTGTCACTTTATGGACGCTGTAGCCTCGTTTTAATTTGAGATAGGTTTGGGCGAAAAATTGTCAGACCACCCTAATGCTAATGACCTTGTTGAAAATCTGGTATAGTGGTTATCGGTAACGGCTGGATGGATAATGACGAGAGACGAGGAGTGTGTCATGTACCTCCAATCAAGTTAATTTGCAAATTTTCATCAACATTGGTGTCATATTGGCTTAGATATGATGGTAGGTAACATCGAGCTTCAACCAATGCTATCACCCCCCACAATAATACTATTCATAGACCCACTGAGTTACGTTTCAGAACACTCAACATGCAGGAGGATACACAAATAGTGCCATTTATCTACATGAAAACAGTTATCAAAACTGTTATCTAACTTCTGACTCTAATACCACTCTCTGACCTTTTGCAATGTAATTCCAATTTGGCACTGAATCCATTAGTCTGATGAGCAATGTTTGGATGAGTAATTGCCATCATTCTATGAGTCATTTTAATGGTTTTCTATTGAAATGATTTGAGTGGTTGAATGCTGAGGACATCATCTCACACTTGCAATTTTTTTTTTACATTTTAATAATTTAACCCATGTTCTCATGTAGAAAAAACCTACAGTCAGTGCATTGTACTAAGCTGAGAAAACAAGCACATATCACAGCAAGTACAACTTTCTTCCAAAAGAGTAGCTGTCCGCTTAATCAGTCTATATCAGGAGGGAGTTTATGGAGGAGTAGATTTACTCACATGGATATGATGCTGAATGGGTATCTACACTGAGTGTACAAAACATTAGGAACACCTTCCTAATATTGAGTTGCGCTCCCTTTTGCCAGAAATTTGTCGGGACTACAAGTTGTCGAAAGCGTTCCACAGGGATGCTGGCTCATGTCGACTCCAATGCTTCCCACAAGTTGGCTTGATGTCCTTTGGGTGGTGGACCATTCTTGATACAAACTGGAAAATGTTGAGCATGCAAACCCCCAGCAACTTTGCAGTTCTTGACACACCCAAAACAGTGCACCTGGCACCTATTACCATATCCCGTTCAAAGACACTTATATATTTTGTCTTTTTTTTTGTGTTGTTGACGAAATATGTTTTACTAATCTGAGTTACAATACTCCACACACCCATTTATTTTTCACATCGTGAATTTTAGTAACAATTCTAAGTAATTGTGTATTTGGTGTAGGTTTACCTTGGCTTTTCCGTTTTCATAACCATGTAATTCTCTGTCGGACAGGTTGAGAATTCCCTATCAAAAAGAGAGACATGGAAGCCCAGCTAGCTTAGCTAGCCTAGCTAGCCTGTAGCCTCAAATGGAGGATGCTAACAGGGATCCCTCCCCGAAGGTGTTCTCCCATTCCCTGGAGAATGGAATTAGTAGGTTGATTCTAGATGACTTGGTGGATGTTCTTGTTTTTGATCCTACCAACCAGCCAGGAAGAAATGTAGTTTGCCGTGGAAGTCGAAAGTAGCAACCTCTGGCAATGGCGTACTCCTTGGCGATTGGTAAGCCAGGACAAGACTAGAAACAGCTGCGACGTCCTTTTATATATTTGTTTTACCTTCCTCTGACACCGCCTGGTATAGAGGTCCTGGATGGCAGGAAGCTTGGGCCGTACGCACTACCCTCTGTAGTGCCTTGCGGTCGGAGGCTGAGCAGTTGCCATACCAGGCAATGATGCAACCCGTCAGGATGCTCTCGATGGTGCAGTTGTAAAACCTTTTGAGGATCTGAGGACGCATGCCAAATCTTTTCAGTCTCCTGAGGGGGAATAGGTTTTGTCGTGACCTCTTCACGACTGTCTTGGTGTCCTTGGACTATGTTAGTTGTTGGTGATATGGATGCCAAGGAACTTGAAGCTCTCAACCTGCTCCACTACAGCCCCGTCGATGAGAATGGGGGAATGCGCAGTCCTCCTTTTCCTGTAGTCCACAATTAAAAAATAATAATTTTAAAGAAAATGTCACCTTTATTTAAGCAGGTAGGCCAATTGAGAACAATTTCTCATTTACAACTGCGACCTGGCCAAGATAAAGCAAAGCAGTGTGACAAAAACAACAACACAGAGATACACATGGGATAAACAAACATACAGTCAATAACACAATATAAAAATCTATATACAGTGTGTGCAAATGTAGTAAGATTAGGGAGGTAAGGCAATAAATAGGCCATAGTGGCAAAATAATTACAATTTAGCATTAACACTGGAGTGATAGATGTGCAGATGATGATGTGCAAGTAGAGATATTGGGATGCAAAAGAGCAAAAAGAAATACCAATATGGGGATGAGGTAGTTGGGTGGGCTATTTACAGATGGGCTGTGTAAAGGTGCAGTGATCGGTTAGCTGCTCTGACAGCTAATGCTTAAAGTTAGTGAGGGAGATATGACTCCAGCTTCAGTGATTTCTGCAAATCATTCCAGTCATTGGCAGCAACGAACTGGAAGGAAATGCGGCCAAAGCAGGAATTGGATTTGGGGGTGACCAGTGAAATATACCTGCTGGACCGCATGCTATGAGTGGGTGTTGCTATGGTGAACAGTGAGCTAAGATAAGGTGGGGCTTTACCTAGCAAAGACTTATAGATGACCTGGGGTCAGTGGGTTTGGCGACGAATATGAATCAAAGGCCAGCCACCGAGAACATACAGGTCGCAGTGGTAGGTAGTATATGGGGCTTTGGTGACAAAACGGATAGCACTGTGATAGATTACATCCAATTTGCTGAGTAGAGTGTTGGAGGCTATTTTGTAAATGACATCGCTAAAGCCAAGTATCGGAAGAATGGTCAGTTTTACGAGGGTATGTTTGGCAGCATGAGTGAAGGATGCTTTGTTGCGAAATAGGAAGACAATTCTAGATTTAATTTTGGATTGGAGATGCTTAATGTGAGTCTGGAAGGAGTTTTTACAGTCTAACCAGACACCTAGGTATTTGAAGTTGTCCATATATTCTAAGTCAGAACCGTCCAGAGTAGTGATGCTAGTCGGGCGGGTGCAGGCAGCGATCGGTTGAAGAGCATGCCACAGAAGGAGAGTTGTATGGCATTGAAGCTCGTCTGGAGGTTTGTTAACACAGTGTCCAAAGAAAGGCCAGAAGTATTCAGAATGGTGTCATCTGCGTAGAGGTGGATCAGAGAATCACCAGCAGCAAGAGAGACATCATTGACATATACAGAGAAAAGAGTCAGCCCGAGAATTTAACCCTGTGGCATCCCCATAGAGACTGCCAGAGGTCCGGACAACAGGCCTTCCGATTTGACACACTGAACTCTGTCTGAGAAGTAGTTGGTGAACCAGGCAATGCAGTCATTTGAGAAACCAAGGCTGTTGAGTCTGCTGATAAGAATGTGGTGATTGACAAAGTCGAAAGCCTTGGCCAGGTCAATGCACAGTACTGTCTTTTATCGATGGCGTGGCTGAGGTGCACCCATGACCAGCTCGGAAACCAGATTGCATAGCGGAGAAGGTACGGTGGGATTCGAAATGGTCGGTGATCTGTTTGTTAACTTGGCTATCGAATAATAGAAAGGCTGGACAGGATGGATATACGTCTATAACAGTTTGGGTCTAGAGTGTCTCCCCCTTTGAAGAGGGGGGTGACCGCAGCAGCTTTCAAATCTATAGGGATCTCAGACGATATGAAAGAGAGGTTGAACAGGCTAGTAATAGGGGTGGCAACAATTGCGGCGGATCATTTTAGAAAGAGAGGGTCCAGATTGTCTAGCCCGGCTGATTTGTAGGGGTCCAGATTTTGCAGCTGTCACGCTAATTATAATGAGTGGACCAAAGCGTGTGTAGAGTTCCACATATTTATTTTAGTGAAACTTCAAAGCAACAAATAAATAAATGAACGTGCCGTTCGTAGCGCACATAGCACTAAACAAAAACAATATCCCACAACGCAGGTGGGAAAAAGGACCACACTAAGTATGATCCCCAATTAGAGGCAACGATCATCAGCTGCCTCCAATTGGGAACCATACTCACACCAACATAGAAATTAAAGACTAGAACACCCCCTAGTCACGCCCTGACCTAAAACACAATAGAGAACCCTGAGGGCTCTACATTTACATTTACATTTTAGTCATTTAACAGACGCTCTTATCCAGAGCAACTTACAGTAGTGAATGCATACATTTCATACATTTTTTACGTACTGGTCTATGGTCAGGGTGTGACAGCAGCTCTTTCAGAACATCAGCTATCTGGATTTGGGTGAAGTAGAAGCGTGGGGGCGGGGGGGGGGGGGTCTTGGACAAGTTGCTGCAGGGGGTGCAGAGCTGTTGGCCGGGTTAGGGGTAGCCAGGTGGAAAGCATGGCCTGCCGTAGAAAAATGCTTCTTGAAATTCTCGATTTTCGTGGATTTATCGGAGGTGACAGTGTTTCCTGGGCTCAGTGCAGTTGTCAGCTGGAAGGATATGCTCTTATTCTCCATGGACTTTTTGGAATTTGTTCTACAGGATGCAAATTTCTGTTTGAAAAAGCTAACTTTTGCTTTCCTAACTGACTGTGTATATTGGTTCCTAACTTTCCTGAAAAGTTGCATATCGCGGAGGTTATTCGATGCTAATGCAGTACGCCACAGGATGTTTTTGTGCTGGTCAAGGGCAGTCAAATCTGGAGTGAACCAAGAGATATATCTGTTCTTAGTTCTACATTTTTTGAATGGGGCATGCTTATTTAAGATGATGAGGAAGGCACTTTTAAAGAATAACCAGGCATCCTCTACTGACGGGATAAGGTCAATATCCTTCCAGGATACCCGGGCCAGGTCGATTAGAAAGGCCTGCTCGCTGAAGTGTTTTAGGGAGCGCAGGCAATGGGGGACGCAGGAAATGAGGCAGTGATCGCTGAGATCCTGGTTAAAGACAGCAGAGGTGTATTTATAGGGTAGGTTGGTCAGGATGATATCTATGAGGATGCCCGTGCCCGTGTTTTGGGATTTAGGGTTATACCTGTTAGGTTCCTTGATAATTTGTGTGAGATTGAGGGCATCTTGCTTAGATTGTAGGACGTCCGGGGTGTTAAGCATATCCCAGTTTAGGTCACCTAACAGTACAAACTCTGAAGATAAATGCGGGGGCAATCAATTCACATATGGTGTCCAGGGCACAGCTGGGGGCTGAGGGAGTCTTTAACAAGCAACAACAGTGAGAGACTTATTTCTGGAAAGGTGTCTTTTTTTAAGTAGAAGCTTGAAATGTTTGGGCACAGACTTGGATAGCATGACAGAACTCTGCACACTACCTCTGCAGTAGATTGCGACTCCTCCCACTTTGGCAGTTCGATCTTGGCGGAAAATGTTGTAGTCCTGGATCAAGAGGTTCCGGCATGTTCTTCCCTGGGGGTCTTCTGATTCGAGTTAGGATCCAGCGCCTTTGTTGTTATGTCTCCCTCTCCGGTGGCTTCTACCTCAGGTTCAGATCCTGAGAGCTCCCCCCTTATCGGACCACGAGGCTGTCTTAGACTCTGGCCCATTCGTCATCCACGATGGATAGAAACTGCTGGCTCGGGTCCATCGGGCAAAAACCACTCTAGGCGAGAAAAAAAAACGTCTTAACATCCTCAGCCGTTGCGTCGTCATCGGCAGCTCTTTGACACATTTTGTTTCCTGGGGCAAAACCCTGTGCTATCCTGGAGCGCAAGTACAGGACATTACAAGTCTGCTTCCGACCGTTCTACTACAGCTGCCGTAGTCAATGTGGGGTCAAACGACATTAGGAGGACCGGCTCGGAACTGCTCAAAAGGGATTTTAAAGAACTGATTCCAAAAAGCGACCAATTATTTCAGGTCTGGTACCATCGTTACTAGGCTACTGGCATTACATGGCTAAAAGATTATTGTTAGAATATCTTTTATAGATAACTTTGATACCTTCTGGAAACAGAAGATGCTCTACAGGAATGATAGACTCCATCCAAATCATCTTGGCTCCTGGATAAAACGACTTATCAATGACCCAAGCCCATTTCAGATAATACCCACCATTGTGTCTGTTGTCGTAATGCTGCAGCAAATGTACACGACCTTTCAAAAGTTGTGTACATGTCCTTGTTTTTTAAAGAAAAGCAAATTTTTTGGTCCATTAAAAAAACATAAAATTGATCAGAAATACAGTGTAGACATTGTTAATGTGGTAAATGACTATTGTAGCTGGAAACTGAAGATTTTTTATGGAACAAGGGCGTACAGAGGCCCATTATCAGCAACCATCACTCCTGTGTTCCAGTGGCACGTTGTGTTAGCTAATCCAAGTTTATCATTTTAAAAGGCCAATTGATCATTAGAAAACCCTTTTGAAATTATGTTAGCAGAGCTGAAAATTGTTGATTAGATTAAAGAAGCAATGAAACTGGCCTTCTTTAGACTAGTTTAGTATCTGGAACACCAGCATTTGTGGGCATTTTTTTCTGCATCCCCCACCATCCCCCCGTACCCCCTCACCCAATCTGCAAAAAAACATCTCAAGATGTCCATACCCAAACTACCTCCCGTGGCTGTGAACCGCAGTTCATGCAGCAGATGATGAGGTTGATTAGACTGACACTTTCGGAATGGATGAAGTGGCCAACGGGGAGCTGAACAGATCAAAGAGAGGAGGAAGAGGAGGAGGAGGAGGAGGAGGAAGGTGGAGGAGGAGGAAGGTGGAGGAGGAAGGGAAGGTGGAGGAGGAGGAAGGGAAGGTGGAGGATGGGGGAGAGGAGGAGGAGGAGGAGGGAAAGGAGGAGGAGGAGGGAAAGGAGGAGGAGGAGGAGGGAATGGAGGAAGAGGAAGGGGAAGAGGAGGAGGAGTGAATGGAGGAGGAGGAAGGGGAAGAGGAGGAAGAGGAGGAGGAGGAGGAAGGAAAGGAGGAGGAGGAAGGTAGAGGAGGAAGGGAAGGTGGAGGAGGAGGGAAAGGAGGAGGAGGAGGGAATGGAGGAAGAGGAAGGGGAAGAGGAGGAGGAGGAGGAGTGAATGGAGGAGGAGGAAGGGGAAGAGGAGGAGGAGGAGGAGGAGGATGAGTGAATGGAGGAGGAGGATGAGTGAATGGAGGAGGAGGATGAGTGAATGGAGGAGGAGGAGGAGGAGGAGGAGGAAGGGAAGGTGGAGGAGGGGGAAGAGGATGGGGGAGAAGGATGAGGAATGGATTGAGACAGTATGTCTGTCTGTTTATCTGATGTATCTCTCATTTAAATTGCAGATTGGCTGCATAAAGAAAAAAAGGTTCTCTCATCTCTAGTGGATTGTTTTGACGGTGTCTCCCGACATCCTGGGGACCTGCAAAAAATGTCAAATTTCTACATGAATCAAGGGTGATCTCTCTCTCTCTCTCCTCTCTCTCCTCTCTCTCTCTCTCTCCTCTCTCTCCTCTCTCTCTCCTCTCTCTCTCTCCTTTTCACAGCATTTTCCAGCAAACAGGGAACATTCCCAGAACATTAGCTAAGATTCCCAATAACTTAGGGTTTTATCTAACATTAGGATAATAGTATCCCAAAAACATTCAAAGAATGATAACAAAATCTTGTTTTTTTAATGTTTTAAATGAAATATGCTTGGAATGTTCTCCTAACACTTATTCAAATGTTGTGCACAACATCTGTAACAACCACCACAGAAAATTCCCCAAACATTCTCTTGTCATCACCCGTTGGTTTTCTGTCTGACTCCAACCCTCTACCGCAAGTACTGGTCCCGAATCCAACGGCAGTCTTGCAATGTTATTTTAGGCGTATGCAATAACGCAGCTAACTTGCCAGACATGGTCACAACTATTTTGCGCCCTATAGGTAAAAATCAAGATCTGCAAAAAATGACCTAAGAAATACGTTCAATTTTCCAGAGATTGTCACTTGGCCCGTTATTTTATTCGGTATTACTGAACTACTCTATGTCAGTGAATAGGCTAGACCACAGGACGTTGTTGACACCTTTACTGGGGAGGACGGACTCGTTGGAATACCTGGAGCGGAATGACTGGAATAGTATCAAATACAGTCAAACACATGGTTTCCACGGTTTTTGGCGCCATTCCATTCACTCCGTTCCAGCCATTATTATGAGCCGTCCTCCCCTCAGCAGCCTCCGCTGGGCTAGACGTAGTTTGAAGAGAGCTGAGTTGGACAAAATTTGCTGTATTTCTCTTGATCTAAGTTTTATAGCCTACTTTTATTTTTAATTAGTGGGACGATTTACAGACGGAGACAAATATGATCAATATTTATTTTCTAGGCAATATAGTAAAATATATCCTAATCATATATCTGCCTGTGATTCTCCGCTCAGTTTAGCCAGCCTAATCTACCTCATGGAAACCACACATTTACTAGGCGACCTTGATCTGGTGTTTAATACAACAGGTAGACTAGGCGACCTTGATCTGGTGTTTCTAATACAACAGGTAGACTAGGTAGACTAGGTGTTTTTAATACAACAGGTAGACTAGGCAACCTTGATCTGGTGTTTAATACAACAGGTAGACTAGGCAACCTTGATCTGGTGTTTTTAATACAACAGGTAGACTAGGCAACCTTGATCTGGTGTTTTTAATACAACAGGTAGACTAGGTAGACTAGGTGTTTATAATACAACAGGTAGACTAGGTAGGCTAGGTGTTTTTAATACAACAGGTAGACTAGGTAGGCTAGGTGTTTTTAATACAACAGGTAGACTAGGTAGGCTAGGTGTTTTTAATACAACAGGTAGACTAGGTAGACTAGGTGTTTTTAATACAACAGGTAGACTAGGTAGACTAGGTGTTTTTAATACAACAGGTAGACTAGGTAGGCTAGGTGTTTTTAATACAACAGGTAGACTAGGTAGGCTAGGTGTTTTTAATACAGCAGGGCTAGGTAGACTAGGTGTTTTTAATACAACAGGTAGACTAGGTGTTTTTAATACAACAGGTAGACTAGGTAGGCTAGGTGTTTTTAATACAACAGGTAGACTAGGTGTTTTTAATACAACAGGGCTAGGTAGGCTAGGTGTTTTTAATACAACAGGTAGACTAGGTAGACTAGGTGTTTTTAATACAACAGGTAGACTATGTGTTTTTAATACAACAGGTAGGCTAGGTGTTTTTAATACAACAGGGCTAGGTAGGCTAGGTGTTTTTAATACAACAGCTAGACTAGGTAGGCTAGGTGTTTTTAATACAACAGGTAGACTAGGTAGACTAGGTGTTTTTAATACAACAGGTAGACTAGGTGTTTTTAATACAACAGGTAGACTAGGTAGGCTAGGTGGTTTTAATACAACAGGTAGACTAGGTAGACTAGTTGTTTTTAATACAACAGGGCTAGGTAGGCTAGGTGTTTTTAAACAACAGGTAGACTAGGTAGGCTAGGTGTTTTTAATACAACAGGTAGACTAGGTAGACTAGGTGTTTTTAATACAACAGGTAGACTAGGTAGGCTAGGTGTTTTTAATACAACAGGTAGACTAGGTAGACTAGGTGTTTTTAATACAACAGGGCTAGGTAGGCTAGGTGTTTTAATACAACAGGTAGACTAGGTAGACTAGGTGTTTTTAATACAACAGGTAGACTAGGTAGGCTAGGTGTTTATAATACAACAGGTAGACTAGGCAACCTTGATCTGGTGTTTAATACAACAGGTAGACTAGGTAGACTAGGTGTTTTTAATACAACAGGTAGACTAGGCAACCTTGATCTGGTGTTTAATACAACAGGTAGACTAGGCAACCTTGATCTGGTGTTTTTAATACAACAGGTAGACTAGGCAACCTTGATCTGGTGTTTTTAATACAACAGGTAGACTAGGTAGACTAGGTGTTTATAATACAACAGGTAGACTAGGTAGGCTAGGTGTTTTTAATACAACAGGTAGACTAGGTAGGCTAGGTGTTTTTAATACAACAGGTAGACTAGGTAGGCTAGGTGTTTTTAATACAACAGGTAGACTAGGTAGACTAGGTGTTTTTAATACAACAGGTAGACTAGGTAGACTAGGTGTTTTTAATACAACAGGTAGACTAGGTAGGCTAGGTGTTTTTAATACAACAGGTAGACTAGGTAGGCTAGGTGTTTTTAATACAGCAGGGCTAGGTAGACTAGGTGTTTTTAATACAACAGGTAGACTAGGTGTTTTTAATACAACAGGTAGACTAGGTAGGCTAGGTGTTTTTAATACAACAGGTAGACTAGGTTGACTAGGTGTTTTTAATACAACAGGGCTAGGTAGGCTAGGTGTTTTTAATACAACAGGTAGACTAGGTAGACTAGGTGTTTTTAATACAACAGGTAGACTATGTGTTTTTAATACAACAGGTAGGCTAGGTGTTTTTAATACAACAGGGCTAGGTAGGCTAGGTGTTTTTAATACAACAGCTAGACTAGGTAGGCTAGGTGTTTTTAATACAACAGGTAGACTAGGTAGACTAGGTGTTTTTAATACAACAGGTAGACTAGGTGTTTTTAATACAACAGGTAGACTAGGTAGGCTAGGTTGTTTTAATACAACAGGTAGACTAGGTAGACTAGTTGTTTTTAATACAACAGGGCTAGGTAGGCTAGGTGTTTTTAATACAACAGGTAGACTAGGTAGGCTAGGTGTTTTTAATACAACAGGTAGACTAGGTAGACTAGGTGTTTTTAATACAACAGGTAGACTAGGTAGGCTAGGTGTTTTTAATACAACAGGTAGACTAGGTAGACTAGGTGTTTTTAATACAACAGGGCTAGGTAGGCTAGGTGTTTTAATACAACAGGTAGACTAGGTAGACTAGGTGTTTTTAATACAACAGGTAGACTAGGTGTTTTTAATACAACAGGTAGACTAGGTAGGCTAGGTGTTTATAATACAACAGGTAGACTAGGTAGGCTAGGTGTTTTTAATACAACAGGTAGGCTAGGTAGACTAGGTGTTTATAATACAACAGGTAGACTAGGTAGGCTAGGTGTTTTTAATACAACAGGTAGGCTAGGTAGACTAGGTGTTTATAATACAACAGGTAGACTAGGTAGGCTAGGTGTTTTTAATACAACAGGTAGACTAGGTGTTTATAATACAACAGGTTGACTAGGTGTTTTTAATACAACAGGTAGACTAGGTAGACTAGGTGTTTTTAATACAACAGGTAGACTAGGTGTTTTTAATACAACAGGTAGACTAGGTAGGCTAGGGGTTTTTAATACAACAGGTAGACTAGGTAGACTAAGTGTTTTTAATACAACAAGTAGAATAGGTGTTTTTAATACAACAGGTAGAATAGGTGTTTTTAATACAACAGGTAGACTAGGTAGACTAGGTGTTTTTAATACAACAGGTAGACTAGGTGTTTTTAATGCAACAGGTAGAATAGGTAGACTAGGTGTTTTTAATACAACAGGTAGACTAGGTGTTTTTAATACAACAGTTAGAATAGGTGTTTTTAATACAACAGGTAGAATAGGTAGACTAGGTGTTTTTAATACAACAGGTAGACTAGGTAGGCTAGGTGTTTTTAATACAACAAGTAGACTAGGTAAGCTAGGTGTTTTTAATACACTAGGTAGACTATGTGTTTTTAATACAACAGGTAGACTAGGTAGGCTAGGTGTTTTTAATACACTAGGTAGACTATGTGTTTTTAATACAACAGGTAGACTAGGTGTTTTTAATACAACAAGTAGAATAGGTAGACTAGGTGTTTTTAATACAGCAGGTAGACTAGGTAGGCTAGGTGTTTTTAATACAACAGGTAGACTAGGTAGACTAGGTGTTTTTAATACAACAGGTAGACTAGGTGTTTTTAATACAACAGGTAGAATAGGTAGACTAGGTGTTTTTAATACAACAAGTAGACTAGGTGTTTTTAATACAACAGGTAGAATAGGTGTTTTTAATACAACAGGGCTAGGTAGGATAGGTGTTTTTAATACAACAGGTAGACTAGGTGTTTTTAATACAACAGGTAGACTAGGTAGGCTAGGTGTTTTTAATACAACAGGTAGACTAGGTAGACTAGGTGTTTTTAATACAACAGGTAGACTAGGTAGGCTAGGTGTTTTTAATACAACAGGTAGGCTAGGTGTTTTTAATACAACAGGTAGACTAGGTGTTTTTAATTCAACAGGTAGGCTAGGTAGACTAGGTGTTTTTAATACAACAGGTAGACTAGGTGTTTATAATACAACAGGTTGACTAGGTGTTTTTAATACAACAGGTAGACTAGGTAGACTAGGTGTTTTTAATACAACAGGTAGACTAGGTAGGCTAGTTGTTTTTAATACAACAGGTAGACTATGTGTTTTTAATACAACAGGTAGACTAAGTAGGCTAGGTGTTTTTAATACAACAGGTAGACTAGGTAGGCTAGGTGTTTTTAATACAGCAGGTAGACTAGGTAGGCTAGGTGTTTTTAATACAACAGGTAGACTAGGTAGACTAGGTGTTTTTAATACAACAGGTAGACTATGTGTTTTTAATACAGCAGGTAGACTAGGTAGGCCAGGTGTTTATAATGCAACAGGTAGACTATGTGTTTTTAATACAGCAGGTAGACTAGGTAGACTAGGTGTTTATAATGCAACAGGTAGACTAGGTGTTTTTAATACAACAGGGCTAGGTAGGCTAGGTGTTTTTAATACAACAGGTAGACTAGGTGTTTTTAATACAACAGGGCTAGGTAGGCTAGGTGTTTTTAATACAACAGATAGACTAGGTGTTTTTAATACAACAGGTAAACTGGGTAGGCTATATGTTTTTAATACAACAGGTAGACTAGGTAGACTAGGTGTTTTTAATACAACAGGTAGACTAGGTAGGCTAGGTGTTTTTAATACAACAGGTAGACTAGGTAGGCTAGGTGTTTTTAATACAACAGGTAGACTAGGTAGGCTAGGTGTTTTTAATACAACAGGTAGACTAGGTAGACTAGGTGTTTTTAATACAACAGGTAGACTATGTGTTTTTAATACAGCAGGTAGTCTAGGTAGGCTAGGTGGTTTTAATACAACAGGTAGACTAGGTAGGCTAGGTGTTTATAATGCAACAGGTAGACTATGTGTTTTTAATACAACAGGTAGACTAGGTAGACTAGGTGTTTTTAATACAACAGGTAGACTAGGTAGGCTACGTGTTTTTAATACAGCAGGGCTTGGTAGGATAGGTGTTTTTAATACAGCAGGACTATGTAGGCTAGGTGTTTTTAATGCAACAGGGCAAAGACTTTCCTCTAGGCTCAGATTGAAGATATGACCGATTGGAGTGGCTATAGAGTCAGCTACCATCCTCAGTAGCTTTCCATCTAAGTTATCAATGCCAGGAAGTTTGTCATTATTGATCGATAACAATAATTTCTCCACCTCTTCCACACTAAAATTCAAACTTGCAATGCTTTTCTTTCATGATTATTGTTTTTTTTTTTATGGATGAATACAATGGCTCACTGTTCATTGTTGGAATTTCCTGCCTAAATTTGCCAATGAAGTAATCATTAAAATAATTGGCAACATCAGATGGTGTTGTGATAAATAAGCCATCTGATTGGATGAAAGATGGAGTTGAATTTCTTTCTGCCCATCATTGCATTTAAATTACTCCAACGTTTTTTTTCCCCCCATCATTCTTTATATCATTGATCTTGGCTTCATAATAAAGTTTCTACTTCTATTTGTTGAGTTTAATCACATAATTTCTCAATTTGCAGTAAGTCAGCCAGTCAGATGTGCAGCCAGACTTATTAGCCACTCCTTTTGAACCCATCTATTTCAACCATACACTTTTTCAATTCCTCATTAATCCATGGAGCCTTCATCCACATAAGAGGTCAGAGCAAAATATTTTGTGTGATCTCTAGCTTTTGGAACTTTGGTTTTCCTGGATATCAGTTATTTTGGATCATGCCTTCAAACACATAGTTTTAATCTTTCGACTACGTAGCTGGCTTTTCCAGTTCATTTACACTCTCAAGGAGCATTTCCCCTGTCTGTATAAGTGTGTTTGTTAGTGTGTGTGTGTTCATGTGTGTAGCAGCGTGTGTGTGTGTGTGTGTGTGTTAGTCTTCCTCCCCTAGTCTCCGTCACATAAACAACGTCCCTGTGAGGACAGAACAGGACACACCATCCATACTGATAAAGCAGTCCATTTATATTTTCTAATGGGTCTATACATTTGGGCGAGTTTTTTTTTCTTGCCTGATTAGCCTCGTTTCACTGCCAAAAATGAAATTAATCCATCTAGTGTTCAGCAAAATAACAACACAATGTCAAATACAGGTAGCCTAGTCAAATAATTAACATCCTATCACATTAACTGTTACTCTCTCGCGGGAATTTCACTGACGGTCTGTAAGTATCCAAACGTAGCTGCTGTTCATGTTGGTATCTGTACTGATGGCGCAAAAGCCATGACAGGGAGACATAGTGGAGTGGTAACACGCATGCAAGCAGTTGCTTCCGACGCCACTTGGGTGCACTGCAGCATCCACCAAGAGGCTCTTGCTGCCAAGGGAATGCCTGACAGCTTGAAAGACGTTTTGGATACTACAGTGAAAATTGTTAACTTTGTTAAAGCAAGACCCCTGAACTCTCGTTTATTTTCTGCATTATGCAATGATATGGGCAGAGACCATGTAACGCTTTTACAACATACAGAAGAGCGCTGGTTGTCAAGGGGCAAAGTATTGACACGTTTTTTTTAAATTGAGAGATGAGCTTAAAGTTTTCTTTACTAACCATAATTTCCACTTGTCTGACTGCTTGCATGATGAGTTTCTCACACGACTGGCCTATCTGGGTGATGTTTTTTCTCGCCTGAATGATCTGAAACTAGGATTACAGGTACTCTCTGCAACTATATTCAATGTGCAGAACAAAATTGAGACAATGATTAAGAAATTGGAGCTCTCTGTCTGCATTATTGAGGGCAACACACAGGTCTTTCCATCATTGAGTCACGCCCTGACCTAAGACAGATGTTTTTTCTCTGTTTAGTTAGGTCAGGGTGTGATAGGGGGCGGGCATTCTATATTTGTGTTTCTATGTTTTTGGCCGAGTATGGTTTCCAATCAGAGGCAGCTGTCTATCGTTGTCTCTGATTGGAAGCCATACTTAGGCAGCATTTTTCCACCTGGTTTGTGTGGGTAGTTGTTTTCTGTTTCGTTAATGTAACCTGACAGAATGTTGGCTGTCGTTTTGTTTCTTTTGTCAAAGTGTTTGTTTTCATTAAAATACAATTATGAGCACTCAACACGCTGCGCCTTGGTCCCCTTTATACGACGCCCGTTACACATTGTATGATTTTTTTGTGTGCAAATGAACTCAAGCTTACGGACAATGTCAAATGTGATATAGCGAAGCACCTGAGTGACTTGGGTACGCAATTACGCAGGTACTTTCCCGAAACGGATGACACAAACAACTGAATTCGTTATCCCTTTCATGCCCTGCCTCTAGTCCACTTACCGATATCTGAACAAGAGTGTCTCATCGAAATTGCAACAAGTGGTTCTGTGAAAATTGAATTTAATCAGAAGCCACTGCCAGATTTCTGGAATGGGCTGTGCTCAGATTATCCTGCTGTTAAGACTCTGATATCCTTTGCAACCACTTACCTACGTGAGAGTAGATTCTCAGCACTCACTAGCATGAAAACTGCGTACAAGCACAGACTGTGTGTGGAAAATGATTTAAGACTGAGACTCTCTCCAATACAACCCAACATTGTAGTTATGTGCATCCTTTCAAGCACACCCTTCAAATTCACAATTTTTGATGAAAAAATAAGGTTTTAAATGTAAGATGGTTAAATAAATAGCAAAATCATTGATTATTATTATATTATTATTTGTGCCCTGGTCCTATAAGAGCTCTTTGTCACTTCCCACGAGCCAGGTTGTGACAAAAATTCACACTCATTCTTATGTTTAATAAATGTGTCGCATAGTGTGTGTGTGTGACAGGCTTACAATGATGGAAAAAAAAAAAACATTTGAGAGTGCGCTGACCCTGGTACTAGAGGGGGTATGCAGCAGGATGTTGAATGTTTGAAGGGGTATGGGACAATAATACATTTGTGAACCACTGATCTAACATGTCTTCTCTGTGATTCATCTAACCTGTCTTCTCTGTGATCATCTAACCTGTCTTCTCTGTGTGATCCATCTAACCTGTCTTCTCTGTGATCAATCTAACCTGTCTTCTCTGTGATCAATCTAACCTGTCTTCTCTGTGATTCATCTAACCTGTCTTCTCTGTGTGATCCATCTAACCTGTCTTCTCTGTGATCAATCTAACCTGTCTTCTCTGTGATCAATCTAACCTGTCTTCTCTGTGATTCGTCTAACCTGTCTTCTCTGTGATCCGTCTAACCTGTCTTCTCTGTGATCCGTCTAACCTGTCTTCTCTGTGATCCGTCTAACCTGTCTTCTCTGTGATCCGTCTAACCTGTCTTCTCTGTGATCCGTCTAACCTGTCTTCTCTGTGATCCGTCTATCCTGTCTTCTGTGTGTGATCCGCCTAACCTGTCTTCTCTGTGATCCGCCTAACCTGTCTTCTCTCTGTGATCCGTCTAACCTGTCTTCTCTGTGTGATCCGCCTAACCTGTCTTCTCTGTGATCCGTCTAACCTGTCTTCTCTGTGATCCGTCTAACCTGTCTTCTCTGTGATCCGTCTAACCTGTCTTCTCTGTGATCCGTCTAACCTGTCTTCTCTGTGATCCGTCTAACCTGTCTTCTCTGTGATCCGTCTAACCTGTCTTCTCTGTGATCCGCCTAACCTGTCTTCTCTCTGTGATCCGTCTAACCTGTCTTCTCTGTGTGATCCGTCTAACCTGTCTTCTCTTGATCAAAAACTATTATTTTGCTTTCAGTTCTACCCTTTTCTGAGACATTTTGTTTCATTCTATTTTAGACCCATTGTTTACAATGAGCGACCCTTTTATACCATGCAACAAAATTGAAGCAGCCCTCCCTATATTGTATTTTCTTGACAATTGTCTAATCTGATCTATAATCTGACTTTCATATTAGCAGACAAATAGCAGAGACTCATTATTACAAATCTAAATGTGGAAAACCTTATCTGGTTCTGGCCATTTCACTTGAGAGAGAGACAGAGACGAGGGAAGGCATAGAGCCACCATTTCTGTCTAATCAAAACAATATGATTGTCTGATTAAAATTATTAAAATGAGAAAACCATGGGATAGTGTATGTGAGACAAAGGTAGGGAGAAAGACAGAGAGAGAAAGAGAGAGAGAAAGAGAGAGAGACAGACAGAGAGAGAGAGAGACAGAGAGAGAGAGAGACAGACAGAGAGAGAAAAAGAGACAGAGAGAGAAAGAGACGGAGAGGAGAGAGAGGAGAGAGAGAGGAGAGAGAGAGGAGAGAGGAGAGAGAGGAGAGAGAGGAGAGAGAGGAGAGAGAGGAGAGAGAGGAGAGAGAGGAGAGAGAGGGAGCTGTGTGCTACACCTTGATTGTGTTGGAGACCAGCGATGCATACTGATCTGCTATGAATATACTGTATACCCCGAGTCAGTATTGATGTTAGATGAAGGAATTCCTCTCAACCCAGCCCAGAAATTGGGGACAACAAACATTCTTTCCCATTGACCCCCACTGTAAAAAAAAAAAAAAAGCTGTTGATTTTCTGTTATTCAGAAATAAGAAAACATTTCAAAAAGCTGCTCTGTTGGTCAAAAATTTCCAATCTACGGTTCTGACTGCTCCCACGTAGGGAAATAGAGTCTGCGAGAAGAACCCAGTGGCTTCAGGCTATTTGGCGTTGGAGAGTGGGAAATGTGGCTCAGTTGGTAGAGCATGGTGTTTTCATGGTGTTTGCAACGCCAGCATGGTATGTGCAATGCCAGGGTTGTGGGTTCAATTCCCACGGGGGGCCAGTACAAAAAAAAAAAAAAAAAAAAAATATGCATGAAATGTATGTATTCACTACTGTAAGTTGCTCTGCATAAGAGCGTCTGCTAAATGACTAAAATGTGGGGACCCGGTGTCCAAGTAGGCTACACGTCCAGTGCCTATAGAACATCTACACCTCCTTGAACTTTGTTTTTTTCACATTTTGCTGCCTTAAAATCTAAAAAGAGATTAAATTCCATTCTAGAAAGTTATAGAACATTTAAAATAATAATAATAATCCTAATTGGATAAATCTCAACCCCCTGAGTTAACACTTGGAAGTGCTTTTGGCCGCCATTACAGCTGTAAATTATTTTCATTGTTAAGACTCTACCAACTTTGCACAACTGATTGGGCAACATATATCCATCGTTCTGTCAAAATAGCTCAGGCTCAGTAAATTTGGTTGGGGATCATTGATGGACAGCGATACTTAAACCTTGTCACAGATTTTTTAATTTTTTAAAACAGATTTAAGTCAGGACTGAGACTCGGCCACTCAGGAACACTCAACACCTGGGAAAACCGACTGCGCTCAAATTCGCTTAGGTCACTTGTTTTGTCCATTCTAACATTTGAATTGAACATTGACTGAACGCCTCGATGCCTTTCTGCCTGCTTTATATGGCAAACCACGGCCACATGACTCAGTCTGTCGAAGCGATCCGTTTTCCTGAACGTGGTGGTATACCTAAAAAACTGGCTACAGAGTGTATTTGATATGAAATGTTTTCAAAAAGGTGTTTCTGCGTCAGTTATTTGGTGCAGTGGTTCGGCAAATGGCCTTGACTTCAAAGTAGACTAGACCATGTTGGAATACTGTGGTAATCGGTCAGATATATTTCATTACTAGGGAAATGGTCGAAGGGCTGAGAGAAGCCAGTTGTCACACTGGTAATCACTAAAGTTGTTCTTTCCTGCGATGCATAGACCTGTTGAAGGCTGAAGCGTCCTTTAATCAGTCTAAACAGATTTCACTATACTATACTGCCCTGTAGCGAATAACGCGGCAGGTAGCCTAGTGGTTAAGAGCGTTGGCCCAGTAATTGGAAGATTGCTGGTTCTAATTCCTGAGCCGGCAATTTTGTGGAAAAAAATCTTCCGTTCTACCCTTGAGCAAGGCAGTTAACCCAAAACAACTGTGTGCTGATGACGTTGATTAAAGCAGACAGTCTCTGGGCTTTTCTCCTTTCATATTTATTTTGTTCCTGAAAAACTTCCCAGACCCTGCCTATGACAAGCATACACATAACATGATGCTGCCACAACAATACTTGAAAATAGAGAGGTTTTCATTCTGTTCTGTTGTATTGGGTTTGACTCAACCCTGTAGTTTATAATTTAGGTCAAAAAGTACATTTCTTTGCGACTTTGTCTTCCTGTATTACTTAACAGCCTTGTTGCTAACAGAAGGGATCATTCGGAGTGGAATTCTGCACTGGCTTCTTTCTTTTCTGGTTGTCATACAGGCCAGTAAAATGGAGTGCATGCAATGTTGTTGAACCATTTGCGTTTACAACTATTGTGGTGGCAGCATCATGTTATGGGTATGTATTGTGGTTGCAGCATCATGTTGTGGGTATGTATTGTGGTGGCAGCATCATGTTATGGGTATGTCTTGTGGTGGCAGCATCATGTTATGGGTATGCTTGTCACCAGCAGGGACTGGGGAGTTTGTCAGGATCAAATTAAATATGAAAGGAGCAAAGCCCAGATAAAAAGTTAAAGGAATACCCTCTTTAGGCTGAAAACCCAATTACACAAATGTTTACGCAAAAGACACACCGGAAAGCCATCCTGATGTGTATTTTGCGTAAACATTTGTGTAATATAATTATCGGTGCCAGGCGTACCGGATCCAGTATTTCAGAAACTGCTGCCCTCTCTGGTTTTTCACACATGACAGTGTCTAGGGTTTACCCAGTAACCCACGCATCAGGCCTCCAGTGCGCCTTCCTGTTCCAGATCTTCCGGCGACAGTTCCCAGTCCAGAGCTTCCGGCAACAGTTCCCAGTCCAGAGCTTCCGGCGACGTTTCACAGCCCGGAACCTCCAACGACGGTCCACAGTCCGGAACCTCCAACGACGGTCCACAGTCCGAAACCTTCAACGACAGTCGGCGGCCTGGAGCCTCCTGAGACGGTTGGCGGCCCGGAGCCTCCAGCGATGCTGGCGGATTCGCAGGATGAGAGGATTCTTCGTCCTGCACCAGAGCCGCCTCCAACACTAGACACCCCCCCTAACCCTCCCTTTTGGTTTCAGGTTTTGCGGCCGGAGTCCGCACCTTTGGGGGGGTACTGTCACGTCCTGACCATAGAGTGCTCGTATTTGCTATGGTAGAGTAGGTCAGGGCGTGACTGGGGGGTTAATCTAGTTATTTTTTTCTATGTTGTGCTCTAGTTTCTTTTTTCTATGTTGTGTTCTAGTTTCTTTTTCTATGTTGGGGTTTTTGTATGATTCCCAATTAGAGGCAGCTGGTCATTGTTGTCTCTAATTGGGGATCATATTTAAGTAGTTGTTTTTCCCACCTGTGTTTGTTGGAGATTATTTTGAGTTAGTGCATGTTGCACCACTGTCGTCACGGTTTGTTATTTTTATAGGTATTGTTTGTCTGGCTAAGTTTCACATATAAAGATGTATATTCAAGCTGCGCCTTGGTCCGTTTCTACACACATGCGTGACATAGGTAGATTAACAAAACAAAGCAGTCTACTATATGTTGTTGATGGTGATGAAGCCAGCTCGGAGAGTTTCATCACAACGGAAATCGGTGCTCCTGGCAACCCGCTGGAGTTAGGCTAGATGATTTGATGATGGTGATGCCAGACGATCGATGCCAGATGATGCAGTTGGCTTGCTGGCCCTCATGTTGATGTTGTTATACCTCTGTCTCCTTTCATGGTTCCTTCCTCTCTCTCTCTCTCTCTCTCTCCCCTTCCCCCCATCCCTCCCTCCCTCCCTCCATCTGTCTCCTGTCTTATCTGATCTAATGTGATCAGACTATTGAGATATCCGGGAGGGATGTCATTGGAGTAGAGGTGAGGCTAGGTAGAGAGAGATGAGTTGTCTGTGAGGGATGTCATTAGAGGAGAGCTGAGGCTAGGTAGAGAGAGATGAGTTGTCTGTGAAGGATGTCATTAGAGGAGGGCTGAGGCTAGGTAGAGAGAGATGAGTTGTCTGTGAAGGATGTCATTAGAGGAGGGCTGAGGCTAGGTAGAGAGAGATGAGTTGACTGTGAGGGATGTCATTAGAGGAGGGCTAGGTAGAGAGACATGAGTTGTCTGTGAAGGATGTCATTAGAGGAGGGCTGAGGCTAGGTAGAGAGAGATGAGTTGACTGTGAGGGATGTCATTAGAGGAGGGCTAGGTAGAGAGAGATGAGTTGTCTGTGAAGGATGTCATTAGAGGAGGGCTGAGGCTAGGTAGAGAGAGATGAGTTGACTGTGAAGGATGTCATTAGAGGAGGGCTGAGGTTATTCTAGGTAGAGATAGATTAGTTAAATAAGGTAGATATACTGTATATAATCTAGCCACAGTGGATGTGTGTATAACAGGCGTGTTTGTTTGTTGTTGTCATTGGAGCCTGGCTGAGGCTAGGTAGAGGTAGGGGACAGACAGACAGATGGATGAGCGGGTGGGCGGGAATGCGAGCAGACAGACAGGCAGTCAGGCAGGCAAGTAGAAAGGCAGAAATCAAACAGGCAGACAGGCAGACAGGCAGGCAGACAGACACGCAGGCAGACAGACAGACAGGAAAGTAGAAAGGCAGAAATCAGGCAGACAGTCAGACAGGCAGTCAGACAGGCAGTCAGGCAGTCAGACAGGCAGACAGTCAGGCAGTCAGGCAGGCAGACAGTCAGGCAGACAGTCAGACAGGCAGACAGTCAGACAGACAGGCAGACAGTCAGACAGGCAGTCAGGCAGGCAGACAGTCAGACAGGCAGTCAGACAGGCAGTCAGGCAGGCAGACAGTCAGGCAGTCAGGCAGGCAGACAGTCAGGCAGACAGTCAGATAGGCAGTCAGGCAGGCAGACAGTCAGGCAGTCAGGCAGGCAGACAGACAGGCAGACAGTCAGACAGGCAGTCAGGCAGGCAGTCAGTCAGGCAGACAGTCAGACAGGCAGTCAGACAGGCAGTCAGGCAGGCAGACAGTCAGGCAGTCAGGCAGGCAGACAGTCAGGCAGACAGTCAGACAGGCAGTCAGGCAGGCAGACAGTCAGGCAGTCAGGCAGGCAGACAGTCAGGCAGACAGTCAGACAGGCAGTCAGGCAGGCAGACAGTCAGGCAGACAGTCAGACAGGCAGTCAGGCAGGCAGACAGTCAGGCAGACAGTCAGACAGGCAGTCAGGCAGGCAAGTAGAAAGGCAGGAATCAGACAGGCAGACAGGCAGGCAGACAGGCAGGCAGGCAGACAGTCAGGCAGACAGTCAGGCAGGCAAGTAGAAAGGCAGGAAGCAAAACACACTGCATCCTCAGGAGGATGAGAGTATGAGGTGGGGTAGCAGCAGCAGGACGCTCCTTACCCATAAACCAGAGAGGTAAATAACGGGCCAAACCCCCTCACATTACTGCTGTCAGGGTTGGGACAGAACCCAGTGACAGTCATTACTGCTGTCAGGGTTGGGACAGAACCCAGTGACAGTCATTACTGCTGTCAGGGTTGGGACAGAACCCAGTGACAGTCATTACTGCCGTCTAAGACAACGTCCCTATTAGATAGAGGGGTTAACGTGAAGTGTCAGCAGTCGAGATATGTGTGTCTGTGTGTGTGTGTGTCTGTCTGTGTCTGTGTCTGTGTGTCTGACACACACACACACACACACACACACACACACACACACACACACACACACATCAATGGCTCTGATGCACTAGTCTGGTACCTGGGCCTCTATGGTACACTGGACCATTTACAATGTTACTGTGGAGACAGGGAGGCAGGGAGGCAGGGAGGCAGGGAAACAGAGAGGAAGGGAGACAGGGTGAAAGGGAAGGGGGGCAGGGATGCAGGGAGGCAGGGAGACAGATCCAATGGCACTTATTGTAGGAGTAGGGGTATTAATCTAGATGTCCTGGCTAAATTCCCAATCTGACCATAATGGCCACCTAATCATCCACAGCTTCCAATTGGCTCATTTATCCCCATCCTCTCCCCTGTAACTATTCCCCAGGTCGATTCTGTAAATAAGGAAGTGTTCTCAGTCAACTTACCCAGGAATGAGCTGCCCAGGGAAACCAAGCACCCACTTTGTCGCCATAGATTGTTTGTTTACATAGGTTGGGTTTATTAACAGTTTAGGATAATTAATGGAGCAGGTTAGAAGAACTAACGTAGCAGGTTAGGATAATGAAAGTAGCAGGTTAGGATAATGAAAGTAGCAGGTTAGGATAATGAAAGTAGCAGGCTAGGATAATGAAAGTAGCAGGTTAGGATAATGAAAGTAGCAGGTTAGGATAATGAAAGTAGCAGGTTAGGATAATGAAAGTAGCAGGTTAGGATAATGAAAGTAGCAGGCTAGGATAATGAAAGTAGCAGGTTAGGATAATGAAAGTAGCAGGTTAGGATAATGAAAGTAGCAGGTTAGGATAATGAAAGTAGCAGGTTAGGATAATGAAAGTAGCAGGTTAGGATAATGAAAGTAGCAGGCTAGGTGAATTAACTTAGCAGGTTAGGAGAATAAGGTTAACCCTTTACCCAGTGGTGGAAAAAGTACACAATTGTCATACTTAAAGTAAAGTAAAGATACCTTAATAGAAAATGACTCAAGTAAAAGTGAAAGTCCCCCAGTAAAATACTACTTGAGTAAAAGTCTAAAAGTATTTGGTTGTAAATGTACTGAAGTTACAAAAGTAAAAGTATAAATCATTTCAAATTCCTTATATTTAAGCAAACCAGACGGCACAATGAAGTTTTTTTTATTTATTTAAGGATAGCCAGGGGCACACTCCAACATTCAGACATAATTTACAAACAAAGCATTTGTGTTTAGTGATTCCGCCAGATCACATGCGGTAAGGATGACCAGGGATTTTCTCTTGATTAGTGTGTGAATTGGACAATTTTACTACCATTTTCCTGTCCTGCTGAGCATTCAAAATGTAACGTGTACTTTTTGGGTGTCAAGGAAAATGTATTGAGTAAAAAGTACATTATTTTCTTTAAGAATGTAGTGAAGTATAAGTCAAAGTTGTCAAAATATATATAGTAAAGTAAAGTACAGATACCCCCCAAAAAACGAATTAAGTAATGCAGTACTTTAAAGTATTTTTACTTAAGTACTTTACACCACTGTCTTTACCTAACCTTAAGGTTAGGCTTAGCTACAATGCCACAGTGGTCGTCACTAGCTTCTATACCTACAAAGTCATAAACCTTGCCCTATTTCTACAATTTCTAACCCTAACCTTCACCACACTGCTAACCCTAACCTGAGTCCTTCCTTGTGCCTATGACTCAACTCCTTGCGAGAATGAATAAAATCCTTGCAAGAATGACCCAAGTCCTTGTGCAAATGACTCAAGTACTTGCAGGAATGACTCAAGTACTTGCAAGAATGACTCAAGTCCTTGTGCAAATGACTCAAGTACTTGCAGGAATGACTCAAGTCTTGCTGTCTTTAAATCCTTTTGAGTATGACTCAACATCTTGTTAGAATGAGTCAACTCTTACTGAGACTGAGAGGGTCCTAATATGGACACCGTAGTTGTGGCTGTGCTGTCAACTTTAAAGGTTTAAGTCCCTGGATCCCAATAAAAAAGCAGATCAAGTTCCTACACTCCACACTTAGACCAGAGCCTGAACAAGGCAGTTTATCACTTCATGCTCCAATAGCTACTCCCTGTTCCTTGGGACAGAATGTGTTTACGTTCTGTGTGTGTGTGTGTGTGTGTGTGTGTGTGTGTGTGTGTGTGTGTGTGTGTGTGTGTGTGTGTGTGTGTGTGTGTGTGTGTGTGTTTGATTGTGTGTGTATGTTATGTGTGTTTGCCTGTCTTTGGGTACAGCTGAAAGCTGCCATTTAACAGCTCAAAATAGAAGACTGATAACTCTAATAAAAAGGAATGAACATCACGTATAACACCAAAAAGACCGAAACACAATACGTTCAGCTTCAGAACAGTCATCATGATGGACCGCTACTCATAAAACATATCTATTCCATTAGACCAGAGGTAAGTTCAACAACACTTCCGTTTGCAAAAAACATGTTTTTTTAGTTAACCTTGTTGAACGCACGTCATAAATGGAATTAAAATTATGTTACTTCAATAGTATCGAGACATTGTAGTAACAGGACTGTGTGCTGGGTCGTTGGGTAGTAACAGGGCTGTGTGCTGGGTCGTTGGGTAGTAACAGGGCTGTGTGGTGGGTCATTGGGTAGTAACATATAATACAACAGATAAAACAGTGAACTATGTTTTTACTGAATGAACTGAAGATAAAACAGTACATCATACAACATCCCTACACCACCACATATCCACAACACAACATGTTCAATACCACCATACAACAATATCACAGTGTGAGCGCATTCATGTGTCTGTACCGTTGTGTGTGACTCTTCACAGTCCCCTTTATTCCATAAGGTGTATTTTTACCTGTGCTGGGTCATTAGGTAGTAGTAGGCCGTCATTGTAAATAAGAATTTGTTCTTAACTGACTTGCCTATTTTAATAAAGGTTAATTAAATAAATAAAAATACAAATTAGTAAGGCTGTGTGGTGGTGTGCTGAGTCATTGGGTAGTAACAGGGCTGTGTGGTGGTGTGCTGAGTCGTTGTGTAGTAACAGGGCTGTGTGGGGGGTCATTGGGTAGTAACAGGGCTGTGTGCTGGGTCATTGGGTAGTAACAGGGCTGTGTGGGGGGTCATTGGGTAGTAACAGGGCTGTGTGCTTGGTCATTGGGTAGTAACAGGGCTGTGTGTTGGGTAATTGGGTAGCAACAGGGCTGAGTGCTGAGTCATTGGGTAGTAACAGGGCTGTGTGACTGTGTTCTGAGTCATTGGGTAGTAACAGGGCTGTGTGGTGGTGTACTGAGTCATTGGTTAGTAACAGGGCTGTGTGGTGGTGTGCTGAGTCATTGGGTAGTAACAGGGCTGTGTGGTGGTGTGCTGAGTCATTGGGTAGTAACAGGGCTGTGTGGTGGTGTGCTGAGTCATTGGGTAGTAACAGGGCTGTGTGGTGGTGTGCTGAGTCATTGGGTAGTAACAGGGCTGTGTGCTGAGTCAGTGGGTAGTAACAGGGCTGTGTGGTGGGTCGTTGGGTAGTAACAGGGCTGTGTGCTGGGTCATTGGGTAGTAACAGGGCTGTGTGCTGAGTCATTGGGTAGCAACAAGGCTGTGTGGTGGGTCGTTGGGTAGTAACAGGGCTGTGTGCTGGGTCATTGGGTAGTAACAGGGCTGTGTGCTGGGTCATTGGGTAGTTACAGGGCTGTGTGCTGGGTCATTGGGTAGCAACAGGGCTGTGTCGTGGTGTGCTGGGTCATTGGATAGTAACAGAGCTGTGTGCTGAGTCATTGGGTAGTAACAGGGCTGTGTGCTGGGTCGTTGGGTAGTAACAGGACTGTGTGCTGGGTCGTTGGGTAGTAACAGGGCTGTGTGGTGGTGTGCTGGGTCATTGGGTAGTAACAGGGATGTGTGCTGAGTCATTGGGTAGTAACAGGGCTGTGTGCTGGGTCGTTGGGTAGTAACAGGACTGTGTGCTGGATCGTTGGGTAGTAACAGGGCTGTGTGGTGGTGTGCTGGGTCATTGGGTAGTAACAGGGCTGTGTGGTGAGTCATTGGGTAGTAACAGGGCTGTGTGCTGGGTCGTTGGGTAGTAACAGGGCTGTGTGCTGGGTCGTTGGGTAGTAACAGGGCTGTGTGCTGGGTCGTTGGGTAGGAACAGGGCTGTGTGCTGGGTCGTTGGGTAGTAACAGGGCTGTGTGCTGGGTCGTTGGGTAGTAACAGGACTGTGTGCTGGGTCGTTGGGTAGTAACAGGACTGTGTACTGGTTCGTTGGGTAGTAACAGGGCTGTGTGGTGGTGTACAGGGTCATTGGGTAGTAACAGGGCTGTGTGCTGAGTCATTGGGTAGTAACAGTGCTGTGTGGTGGGTTGTTGGGTAGTAACAGGACTGTGTGCTGGGTCGTTGGGTAGTAACAGGGCTGTGTGGTGGTGTGCTGGGTCATTGGGTAGTAACAGGGCTGTGTGCTGAGTCATTGGGTAGTAACAGGGCTGTGTGCTGGGTCGTTGGGTAGTAACAGGACTGTGTGCTGGGTCGTTGGGTAGTAACAGGGCTGTGTGGTGGTGTGCTGGGTCATTGGGTAGTAACAGGGCTGTGTGCTGGGTCATTGGGTAGTAACAGGGCTGTGTGTTGAGTCGTTGGGTAGTAACAGGGCTGCGTGGTGGGTCGTTTGGTAGTAACAGGGCTGTGTGCTGGGTCGTTGGGTAGTAACAGGGCTGTGTGCTGGGTCGTTGGGTAGTAACAGGACTGTGTACTGGGTCATTGGGTAGTAACAGGACTGTGTGCTGGTTCGTTGGGTAGTAACAGGGCTGTGTGCTGGGTCGTTGGGTAGTAACAGGGCTGTGTGGTGGGTCATTGGGAAGTAACAGGGCTGTGTGGTGCGTCATTGGGTAGTAACATATAATACAACAGATAAAACAGTGAACTATGTTTTTACTGAATGAACTGAAGATAAAACAGTACATCATACAACATCCCTACACCACCACATATCCACAACACAACATGTTCAATACCACCATACAACAATATCACAGTGTGAGCGTATTCATGTGTCTGTACCGTTGAGTGGGACTCTTCACAGTCCCCTCTATTCCATAAGGTGTATTTTTACCTGCTTTTTACCTGTGCTGGGTCATTAGGTAGTAGTAGGCCGTCATTGTAAATAAGAATTTGTTCTTAACTGACTTGCCTACTTTAATAAAGGTTAATTAAATAAATAAAAATACAAATTAGTAAGGCTGTGTGGTGGTGTGCTGAGTCATTGGGTAGTAACAGGGCTGTGTGGTGGTGTGCTGAGTCATTGGGTAGTAACAGGGCTGTGTGGGGGGTCATTGGGTAGTAACAGGGCTGTGTGCTTGGTCATTGGGTAGTAACAGGGCTGTGTGTTAGGTAATTGGGTAGTAACAGGGCTGTGTGCTGAGTCATTGGGTAGTAACAGGGCTGTGTGCTGGGTCATTGGGTAGTAACAGGTGTCATGACGTTGGCCTCTTTGGGTACAGGAAGGACAGTTGACCCCCTCCCCTTTGTACCATCACCCAACCTACCTTCCCCCCCAACCCAGGGTTGTAAAAATTCCAAGAGGAGAATCTACTACAACATGTTTCATAGAGAGACAAAGGAAATTCTTCCAACTCATAGAATTGGAGAACCTAGCGACATGTGTGTTCTGGAGAAGATATGGAAGATTGATGAAGACTCCAGCTACGAACTGATCCGCTTGGTACAATTTTGTGATACTCAGAAGAGACAATATAGCCATATTACCCTAAAACGGTCTACATGATAGCCTCAGCGATGAGACTGAATCCACATGGGTGTATACAATGTATTATTAAGGATAAAGCTATTTGTAATACATTGAGATGCTATGTACTGATGTTAATGTGATAGAATTATATTTCTGTAACCAAGTCTAGCTCAGTCATAGGCACGCCCCCAGGGACACATACAGGACCAGGCGTCATTTGACAAGCCTGTTCTCTGGGTACTATAAAAGACCCCCTGATTTACATTTCTACAGACCAGGCCTACACTCCATTGCGAGTTGGCTCATAGGTTTGACCATCCAAGTACTCTACTGAAAGTGAACTATACCACGTGGTTAACTTTTACTATCGAGACCGACAGAATAAGAACAAGTCTTTGATATTAATTATTAGTCTGCAGCTAAGTAAATTATATCATCGAACGCGAAGACCAACCACATCCATTCTATGACGACATTCATGAATGTCGCTCTGACAGATCCATTCTAACCGAGAGAGAGAGAGAACGCTGACAAACTCTCCATCAGAACAAAACTCTCTAACAAGAATCCCGACGACACATGAGCGTAAATATATATTGATTGCAAAGGTTCCCGAATGAGTGAGCCTTCAATTGGCAATTGTTAATATTAATGAACTCTGTGTAACTTCTCAGCTTACCGTTTTATGACCCATTGTCTAACAGACCAGCCATGCTTGTTAGCCAGTAGGGCAGATTCCCCTACCAATCCTGTGTGATGATAATTACTGTTTGTATGTTTTCTGTTAATTACTTAGTGTAGTAAATAAATGATTTTAAGACAATTGATGTATGGATGATTTTAGTAAAGACTGGGTTCGTGCAGATAACCAAGAATTACAACTTTCATGATGAGACTGAAACAACATACGGGTTAAGATTGACTGCTATCGATGTAAAATATTACTAAGTATTTTAAGAGTTTATTCAGAGGATAACAGCTCTATAAACGTTCTTCTGTGGTGCCCCGACTTTCTAGTTAATTACATTTACATGATTAGCTTAATCAGGTAATATCAATTACAGAGAAATAATTTTATAAGTTAGCATGTCATATCACTTAATCCGGCATAGCCAAAGACACGACATATATGGTGCCCCCTGTGAGGAATCTAAGATAGAATTGGACTTTGCTGTGAAATTCTATATATCAATTGTGCAAACAGAATTGTACAAACAGCCTGCTATCTAAACAAAGTGATTGTGCATTTTCCATTGAGAGAAGCTATTTAAAATAGCCCCGGTCTTATATCGATAGCAGTGAGGAATAAATTCCAGTTTTAGTCCGTTAGTCCAAACGGTACTATTTCTGTCGGTAAATATTAACTTCTAGAGTAAGGTTAGAATTTAGAAGTTAACTGTCCGGTAACCGAGCCGAATAATTTGCCTACCGCACTAGGACAGTGTGGGCAGACCGTATGCGTATCTGTATTTTAGTACCGTGTCGCTCCGGTCAGCAGAAACGCTAGCAGAATATGCTGAATGGGGTTAAGGTGAGACGTCACCCTTTCCATAAGTGAAAGGATCCTATTTTGGTGCTTGGAAGGATACTTCTGAACCAAGTAGCAATAGCTTAGCATTACGGGCAAGCTAACAGAGAGGGAACATTTCCTCTCTCCGTACCACGTTTAAAATTCCTCCGTAGCGCGACGGAAGTCCGACCTTTGTACTTCCGTTTAAATTTCATCATTCTGCACCCTGGTGGTGAAGAATTGCCAGCACATCTCTAGGGGAAATTCAAACGTGGAGCACGGGATATGACGTCTCATTCAATTTAACTAACAAGTGAAATTGCCAGATTTACCTTTTCAAGTGGATCTTTTTAAAAAATATCCAAAATTGATTGGGCGTCCATAATGAGACATTATTAACTTTTTCCAAACTTAACTTAGATGAAGCAAGGCTCTCAGGTTAATTGAAAGTTAATTCCCAGATAGCCTATACAGGTTTGAGATATCATAAATAGATTAATCAGTAAAATCTGCTTTAGCAAGGCACATTCAGTAAAACCCATTACTGACGGGAGTGAATCCCATGTGGCTTCGGCCTTAAGGGAAAGTATAGTGGCGAATGTACCCTAAACATTTAAACCACATTACTGTTATGATAACTCCGCAATCTGAATTGCTTGGGTATCATTGCCTCATTCAATTTATTTTGTTAAATTGTCGAACATACCTTTCTAGGTTCTTCCAACTAAATGAGACAACTTAAACTTTGCATATTAACCTTGATGAAGCAACCTCTCAGGTAATTCAAAGTTAATTCCCAGATAGCCTATACAGGTTTGATATATCATAAATAGATTAATCAGTAAAATCTGCTTTAGCAAGGCACATTCAGTAAAACCCATTACTGACGGGAGTGAATCCCATGTGGCTTCGGCCTTAAGGGAAAGTATAGTGGCGAATGTACCCTAAACATTTAAACCACATTACTGTTATGATAACTCCGCAATCTGAATTGCTTGGGTATCATTGCCTCATTCAATTTATTTAGTTAAATTGTCGAACATACCTTTCTAGGTTCTTCCAACTGAATGAGACAACTTAAACTTTGCATATTAACCTTGATGAAGCAACCTCTCAGGTAATTCAAAGTTAATTCCCAGATAGCCTATACAGGGTTGATATATCATAAATAGATTAATCAGTAAAATCTGCTTTAGCAAGGCACAGTCAGTAAAACCCCTTTACTGACGCTCAGCCCAGGTAGGAGCGTACCCTAGTGGTGAAGGGTCCCAACATTTGACCTACGGTTTACACTTATGATATCCAATCAATGGAGATTGTAGGAACCAATCGTCTCATTCAATTTAATAAGTTAAATTGTCGAACATACCTTTCTAGGTTCTTCCAATTAAATGAGACAACTTAAACTTTGCATATTAACCTGGATGAAGCAAACTCTCAGGTAATTCAAGTTTAATACCCAGACAGCCTACCCAGGTAGGACTAATCATTGGCATTGATTAATTCAATTTGCTTTTGCAAATTCATTCACGCCCAACTTCCACAGTACTGTACAGTACTGATGGTTCATTAACGTCTATAAATAGATTAAAATCGTCTTTGCAGCTCCCCACGTTCCAAAACCAAATTTTGGAAAATTAGGAAAAGCATTTTTCCTTTCAAATGTAATAATGTGCAAGCTATCAGAGGGGGTGGTCCCCACTCGCCCGCTAATTAGTGAACCTCCACCCGTAAATGGATTGATCTCTGACCTCAGCAGCGATAACAACCCTAATTATGCCATAAGTGGTAAAGCAGACAACAACGTTTTCCAAAATCAACCATCGGGTGCAGGCCTCGTAAAGGTTCTCTCCAGTCTAGCTCTGATGTCTTGCCATCCGAGATTGCCATCTGTCCAATACCGCAGTGCACAGCTGAAGCACGAGCAGGTAATGGTAGACATAAAGGGACAGGTGGAGAGAACCGGGAAACCAATGACCAAGGCAGACAAGGGAAAAATTCTGCTAGCTATGGAACTGCGTTCGAAAACTGAACAATTAAATGTAATTGCAAAAACGTATGACGATGAACAAGCACAAGCTCTTCAACAAAATTGTTTTCTACAGGAACAAAATCATAGGCTACAGGAACAACTCGATTTAGCCAAAACTAAATACGATGATGTCCACGCCAAACTAGATAAATCTGAAGAGTTATCTACAAACAGGAGCGCTCAACTTGACAACATGCATGCTGTTTTGTTGAATGTTACTCAAAATAACACGGTGCTCCTCAAAGCGCTGCAGACCAAAGACGATCAGTTAATGAACACAATGACAAAGTTGGATGATAAATCAGCAGAACTTATTGAAGTCGCTGACCAAATGAATGATGAGAGAACTCAGGTGATGAGGTTGGAAATATTGATTTCTAAGCAAGCAGAGGAAATCTCATCACTGAATCTCTCGCTCCGTACTCAAGACCTCTATCTGCAAACCATGACAGATAAGTTTGAGACCGAAAGGAGCAGGTGTGACACTCACGTGTCCAAAATCAGTAATCTAAGCGGTCAAGTGGACTCTGCAATGCAGCAGAATTCCACCCTTAGGTACCATCTGGAGGAAATCCAGAATGGTCACGCTCTACAGCGCGACTTCCCATCCAAGCAACCGGAGCCCTGTACTCACAGGAGTGAAGACAATAGGTTTCAGACCTTGCCTCCCTCATGTGTCCCTCAGTCTTCTCCTCTTTGCCCTTCGGCACTGAGTAATCTGGCGCCTCTTGGCCAACAACAACAAGGCTTGGCTTCCTCTCTTGGCCTTCCGGCCCCAATCTCTCCACAGGATGAAGCCAACCCTCTCCGCCCGCTTGGCGCGGAATACCTTGACAAACTCGTCAAGAATTTCCCCACCTTTGACCCCATTCCAGGTTAGCCAAACGATACTGAGACGTTCCTAGCTGACATAGAGGATGCGTTGGATGGCTACCCGAACGCTACGGGTTCTGACAGGGTTTACCTGTTGAAGCGAACGTCAAATAGACACGTGACAAGGTTCATTCGTCTACAACAGCAACACGTGCTAAATGACTACACTAAACTTGCCACAGCTTTGAAATTAGAATTCAGTGGTTCTGCAACTCGCAAACACGATAGCTCACTGGCTAACACCGTCAAACAAGCTCGGAACGAACACCCACAAGCTTACTATCATAGGCTTCGTTCAGCTTACTTTGGCCTACTCACAGAAACAGGAATGGAAGAGCTTTTACCATTCAAACAAATGTTTCTGTCGAACATGTATCCCACCTTCATTACCTACTTGGGCCCTGCCGCCCACGTTGGCTTGCCTATCTTACAACTCAGAGAGCTTGCAAGCACAGCTTTTGAGGCATCAAAAGTTCACAACGCTAAGAGCCCTGACCACTCGGTTTTGAAGTTTAACCAGGAGCACTCACTCCAGTTAGAGGGTGCATTATCAGTTATTGGAGCGTCGAGAGATGACGCACAACAACAGTTTCTACCACGAAACCATGATTCCAATAACCTCCGCGGTCGAAATAACTGTAAAGTACGTAGCCATCAACATGACTACCGCTACAATCGACCCGTTCGCTGCGTTCCTGCACCCAACCCACAAAAAGTGTCAGAGCACAAGGGTAACAAAGGGTTGAAGGACGATCAAAACGTAGACCAATGTTCTCCAGAAGTCCCACTATGGGAAGAACTTAAGCGAGAACAATTTGAGAAAAGGGTAAAAGATAAGTCACAAGGACTAGACGGGGAATTACCGGACACCAGGTCCGCAGGAATTAACACCCATAGCAAGGACGTTAAAGTTCAAATTTCTCCCGCTCTCATTCAAGACCCTATCCAGGGCCCGCTTGATCAAGAAACAAGCCCCCGGGCTTTGTCTATAGACTCTGATACAAAAGTTGCGAAGATAAAGGTCAAACGCTTCGTTAAAGCCTAGCCCCCTAAAAATCGGAAAAGTCAATCTGCTTCCATCTTGAACAGACATGGCACATCACGTCGTTGCGAACGACCACTCCACTTTGTGGGGAATATGTCCACTAACCACGAATCTAAACGGCCATACCTGGAAACAGTCCTGGAGGACTGCTTAGCTTGTCATGCGCTAATTGATTCGGGTGCGACAATATCACTCATCTCTCAAACATTGTTTGATGATCTCAAAAGGGCTTTGAAGCCAACTAAACGTTGGTTAAAAGTGGAACGATGCGACACTAAACTTCGAGGGGTCACTCAGACTACCTCGCCTCTCACATTGAGAGTCATGCTGAAACTACACTTCCAGGACGTATCGCTCGTTCACCCTGTGTATGTTACCAGCCTCGAAACTGTAACCCTCCTACTTGGAGCAGACTTGATTGATCGGTTACTCCCATTGATGGATTGGAAAACCAACCAGGTATGGTCACAGGCCACAGTGCCTTCTCCACTGACCACACTGTCTTCCCCTAACGCTAGCTGCAACGCAGTCCTTCACGAGGGGTATCTGTCGAAAGCACCCCTTGGGAAAAAGACGTTTAGAAACCTCTTGGTGCAGAATCCGATCCAAAGAGATATTACGATATCTCGACACATTCCATCAGCCAACCTGATTGACCATTCTTTTCATGATTTCGAGCCAGCTGCCTCTGTGAATGAGCAACTTCCCTCCTTCTTGCAGTCGTGCAATACGGTAGTTGAGATGAACTTCTCTTGCCCTTTGGACACTTCCGCAAGCACTGCGGCCGTCTCAGCAAGTAAAACATTGATGCACAGAGTATACTCTGCTTCCGATGATACACCTTCCGCTTTGTTCGGGACTGTCACCCCTTACAATGACACTAATGGCGTCAGTCCAGCAACTGACCCGATGACCCCCACTGGTGAAACACTTTGCGATATCACAGACCGATATCCTCGTCTCAGTTCGCAGGTAATGAAGAGGTTGCCACACGCGGACGCGATGGGGACTGACATGCCTCGACAGCCACTGAGCGTTTTGAAGCACAAACACCAGGAGATTTGGTTGAAAGGTTACAGCCATTCTCATAACAACGCGGCCGCTGAAAACTCGTACGTAGGGTCCGATCTTCTTGTTTGCGCATCGGACACCAACACCACCCGCTGGTGGGGGGGTCCCGAGGCACAAAGGGGGGGAATAGTAGCCCAGACCCATGATGAGCCTCATCGAGGCCGGTGGGGGGGTCAAGACTACGGACAACACCGTACGAGGCCGCCAGAGCATAAATCAAATCTAGTTGTAAACTCTCCTATGAGAACAGTGAGGAGCAGACAGGCCCCTAGATGGGGATTATCTTAGAACACATCTAAGATAGTACTGAGGTGTACCACACTGGTCGTAAAGGAAGTCCAGTGGACTTGTCCACCTCCAAAACAAATGGCATCAGTAATCATTCTTTGCCATGTGTAGGTTCAACTACCATACAACTAGTAAAATGCTCCAATCATGTGTTCCGGTAGATAATATTTCAGAATAAATCGGTAGGATAACTGGTCCCCTTGAGTACCAGTACCAATACTAGCAACAGTCAGTCCAGCTACAATCAGTAAGAAGGTTAGCGATTTAACCAATCAAATTACCATTGACAACAGCGACATAGGAGTCACTCAGAGTGCAAAACGTGGAGGGGAATCTCCAGTGCACTCTTCCAATGGTTAACACACATGCCACTAATAAATAGGACCCTCCATTCAGGAGGAAAATTATTAGAAGTCATGAACCATGATCACACCACGTATGACTGGTCCAATACTTAAAGAGTACTTCCGTCGTGAGGTTAGCTCCTCCGTGGATAACATAGCTATGAAATAGACTTCATACCTATCGCCACTACAAAAGTGGAAGAAACAGTGACTTGTAGAAAAACTACTACAGACTCCCTTGACACCAATTCTGACTGACCTCCAGGCATTGACCTGAAAATTACCTGACTACGTCAGACTCATTCTGAACAAGTTGTAATCTGCCCGGATACTTGGTTTTCTTCCCTTGACATGCGCGCTTGTGTAAGCAGAAGCGCACATGCACAACGGAACATCCAATTAGGATTTATGCTAGGACCACTTAAGGGCCCAAGCAATATACCAGCCTTAGTAAAGGTGAACATTTACTTCTAGGCCTTTGACTCTACAGCACTCACCAGTTTTCTTCCCAGAAGTCCATAGGTCATCCCTGTAGACTGCCCAAAACTAGTGCATTACAGCTGTAGACTTATCATATAGTTATCAACTTAGGATAGCGCCTAAGCAACACACCAAGTAGGAAAACCCTAGATATGGCATTAGAGACAATGCCATGATAATCATTTTGCCAGAACATTGGACTTATATAGAATACAGTCCAATTAGATGATTTTTTTTTTTGTGTGAGAACTATATTTTGTATGTTTTTGTTTTGTTTATGCTTTCATTCCTTTTCGGTTCAGTTCCTTTGACACATAGGAAGTGATAGAGCCATAAACAAAGTCCCCATACAACCATCACTTAGTGCCACAACGCCGCTCATTGGGGAATGAATGTAATCATATATATTTCATGAGTGTGTGTGTGCGTTGTTAACATCTGCCTAAGTTACTGCCCAGATCTTCCAGTCTGGACGACGGGTCCGGAACGGCTACCCCAAATCCGGACACCCACAACCTATCCTTGTGGCGGCATGCCCGCTGTCAGAGAGACTACCAAGGTAAACCACCAGAGGGGGGGACCGCAACGGCGATCAACAACCAGGACATCCCCTGGCCCTCCCTGGGGTACTTTACAGCTTCCAGGGAACCTACCAAGGTACGCCACTAGAGGAGACCGCATCGGCGATCACCAACCGGACCTCAACTGCCCATCCTTGTGGTGGACGGCTCCGCTTTCAGAGAGCCTACCAAGTTCAACCACCAGAGAGGACTGCAACGATGATCTACCAATGGGACATCACGTGGTCATGATTTTATGTTGATTTGTAACTTGCAGGATAAACAAGATCCAAACCACCAGGGGGGGTATGTCATGACGTTGGCCTCTTTGGGTACAGGAAGGACAGTTGACCCCCTCCCCTTTGTACCATCACCCAACCTACCTTCCCCCCCAACCCAGGGTTGTAAAAATTCCAAGAGGAGAATCTACTACAACATGTTTCATAGAGAGACAAAGGAAATTCTTCCAACTCATAGAATTGGAGAACCTAGCGACATGTGTGTTCTGGAGAAGATATGGAAGATTGATGAAGACTCCAGCTACGAACTGATCCGCTTGGTACAATTTTGTGATACTCAGAAGAGACAATATAGCCATATTACCCTAAAACGGTCTACATGATAGCCTCAGCGATGAGACTGAATCCACATGGGTGTATACAATGTATTATTAAGGATAAAGCTATTTGTAATACATTGAGATGCTATGTACTGATGTTAATGTGATAGAATTATATTTCTGTAACCAAGTCTAGCTCAGTCATAGGCACGCCCCCAGGGACACATACAGGACCAGGCGTCATTTGACAAGCCTGTTCTCTGGGTACTATAAAAGACCCCCTGATTTACATTTCTACAGACCAGGCCTACACTCCATTGCGAGTTGGCTCATAGGTTTGACCATCCAAGTACTCTACTGAAAGTGAACTATACCACGTGGTTAACTTTTACTATCGAGACCGACAGAATAAGAACAAGTCTTTGATATTAATTATTAGTCTGCAGCTAAGTAAATTATATCATCGAACGCGAAGACCAACCACATCCATTCTATGACGACATTCATGAATGTCGCTCTGACAGATCCATTCTAACCGAGAGAGAGAGAGAACGCTGACAAACTCTCCATCAGAACAAAACTCTCCAACAAGAATCCCGACGACACATGAGCGTAAATATATATTGATTGCAAAGGTTCCCGAATGAGTGAGCCTTCAATTGGCAATTGTTAATATTAATGAACTCTGTGTAACTTCTCAGCTTACCGTTTTATGACCCATTGTCTAACAGACCAGCCATGCTTGTTAGCCAGTAGGGCAGATTCCCCTACCAATCCTGTGTGACGATAATTACTGTTTGTATGTTTTCTGTTAATTACTTAGTGTAGTAAATAAATGATTTTAAGACAATTGATGTATGGATGATTTTAGTAAAGACTGGGTTCGTGCAGATAACCAAGAATTACAACTTTCATGATGAGACTGAAACAACATACGGGTTAAGATTGACTGCTATCGATGTAAAATATTACTAAGTATTTTAAGAGTTTATTCAGAGGATAACAGCTCTATAAACGTTCTTCTGTGGTGCCCCGACTTTCTAGTTAATTACATTTACATGATTAGCTTAATCAGGTAATATCAATTACAGAGAAATAATTTTATAAGTTAGCATGTCATATCACTTAATCCGGCATAGCCAAAGACACGACACAGGGCTGTGTGCTGGGTCATTGGGTAGTAACAGGGCTGTGTGCTGAGTCATTGGGTAGTAACAGGGCTGTGTGCTTGGTCGTTGGGTAGTAAAAGGACTGTGTGGTGGGTCATTGGGTAGTAACATGGCTGTGTGCTGAGTCATTGGGTAGTAACAGGACTGTGTGGCGGGTCATTGGGTAGTAACAGGACTGTATGCTGGGTCGTTGGGTAGTAACAGGGCTGCGTGGTGGGTCGTTGGGTTGTAACAGGGCTTTGTGCTGGGTCATTGGGTAGTAACAGGGCTGTGTGCTGAGTCATTGGGTAGCAACAAGGCTGTGTGGTGGGTCGTTGGGTAGTAACAGGGCTGTGTGCTGGGTCATTGGGTAGTAACAGGGCTGTGTGCTGGGTCATTGGGTAGTTACAGGGCTGTGTGCTGGGTCATTGGGTAGCAACAGGGCTGTGTGGTGGGTCGTTGGGTAGTAACAGGGCTGTGTGGTGGTGTGCTGGGTCATTGGGTAGTAACAGGGCTGTGTGCTGGGTCATTGGGTAGTAACAGGGCTGTGTGCTGAGTCATTGGGTAGTGACAGGGCTGTGTGGTGGTGTGCTGGGTCATTGGGTAGTAACAGGGCTGTGTGCTGGGTCGTTGGGTAGTAACAGGGCTGTGTGGTGGGTCATTGGGTAGTAACAGGGCTGTGTGCTGAGTCAATGGGTAGCAACAGGGCTGTGTGGTGGTGTGCTGAGTCATTGGGTAGCAACAGGGCTGTGTGCTGGTGTGCTGGGTCATTGGGTAGTAACAGGGCTGTGTGCTGGGTCGTTGGGTAGTAACAGGACTGTGTGCTGGGTCTTTGGGTAGTAACAGGACTGTGTGCTGGGTTGTTGGGTAGTAACAGGGCTGTGTGCTGAGTCATTGGAAGTAACAGGGCTGTGTGTTGGGTCGTTGGGTAGTAACAGGGCTGTGTGGTGGTGTGCTGAGTCATTGGGTAGTAACAGGGCTGTGTGCTGGGTCATTGGGTAGTAACAGGGCTGTGTGGTGGTGTGCTGAGTCATTGGGTAGTAACAGGGCTGTGTGGTGGGTCGTTGGGTAGTAACAGGGCTGTGTGCTGGGTTGTTGGGTAGTAACAGGACTGTGTGCTGGGTCATTGGGTAGTAACAGGGCTGTGTGCTGGGTCATTGGGTAGTAACAGGGCTGTGTGCTGAGTCATTGGGTAGTAACAGGACTGTGTGCTGAGTCATTGGGTAGTAACAGGGCTGTGTGGTGGTGTGCTGAGTCATTGGGTAGTAACAGGGCTGCGTGCTGGGTCGTTGGGTAGTAACAGGGCTGTGTGTTGGGTCGTTGGGTAGTAACAGGGCTGTGTGGTGGTGTGCTGGGTCATTGGGTAGTAACAGGGCTGTGTGCTGGGTCGTTGGGTAGTAACAGGGCTGTGTGTTGGGTCGTTGGGTAGTAACAGGGCTGCGTGGTGGGTCGTTGGATAGTAACAGGGCTGTGTGGTGGTGTGCTGAGATATTGGGTAGTAACAGGGCTGTGTGGTGGGTCATTGGGTAGTAACAGGGCTGTGTGCTGGGTCGTTGGGTAGTAACAGGGCTGTGTGGTGGGTCGTTGGGTAGTAACAGGGCTGTGTGCTGGGTCGTTGGGTAGCAACAGGGCTGTGTGCTGGGTCGTTGGGTAGTAACAGGGCTGTGTGCTGGGTCGTTGGGTAGTAACAGGGCTGTGTGCTGGGTCGTTGGGTAGTAACAGGGCTGTGTGTTGGGTCGTTGGGTAGTAACAGGGCTGTGTGGTGGTGTGCTGAGATATTGGGTAGTAACAGGGCTGTGTGGTGGGTCGTTGGGTAGTAACAGGGCTGTGTGGTGGGTCGTTGGGTAGTAACAGGGCTGTGTGCTGGGTCATTGGGTAGTAACAGGGCTGTGTGCTGGGTCGTTGGGTAGTAACAGGGCTGTGTGCTGGGTCGTTGGGTAGTAACAGGGCTGTGTGCTGGGTCGTTGGGTAGTAACAGGGCTGTGTGCTGGGTCGTTGGGTAGTAACAGGGCTGTGTGTTGGGTCGTTGGGTAGTAACAGGGCTGTGTGGTGGTGTGCTGAGATATTGGGTAGTAACAGGGCTGTGTGGTGGGTCGTTGGGTAGTAACAGGGCTGTGTGGTGGGTCGTTGGGTAGTAACAGGGCTGTGTGCTGGGTCGTTGGGTAGTAACAGGGCTGTGTGCTGGGTCGTTGGGTAGTAACAGGGCTGTGTGCTGGGTCGTTGGGTAGTAACAGGGCTGTGTGCTGGGTCATTGGGTAGTAACAGGGCTGTGTGCTGGGTCGTTAGGTAGTAACAGGGCTGTGTGCTGGGTCGTTGGGTAGTAACAGGGCTGTGTGCTGGGTCGTTGGGTAGTAACAGGGCTGTGTGGTGGTGTGCTGAGTCATTGGGTAGTAACAGGGCTGTGTGCTGGGTCGTTGGGTAGTAACAGGGCTGTGTGTTGGGTCGTTGGGTAGTAACAGGGCTGTGTGGTGGTGTGCTGGGTCATTGGGTAGTAACAGGGCTGTGTGCTGGGTCGTTGGGTAGTAACAGGACTGTGTGCTGGGTCGTTGGGTAGTAACAGGACTGTGTGCTGGGTCGTTGGGTAGTAACAGGGCTGTGTGCTGGGTCGTTGGGTAGTAACAGGACTGTGTGCTGGGTCGTTGGGTAGTAACAGGGCTGTGTTGTGGGTCATTGGGTAGTAACAGGGCTGTGTGCTGGGTCGTTGGGTAGCAACAGGGCTGTGTGCTGGGTCGTTGGGTAGTAACAGGGCTGTGTGGTGGTGTGCTGGGTCATTGGGTAGTAACAGGGCTGTGTTGTGGGTCATTGGGTAGTAACAGGGCTGTGTGCTGGGTCGTTGGGTAGTAACAGGGCTGTGTGCTGGGTCGTTGGGTAGTAACAGGGCTGTGTGCTGGGTCGTTGGGTAGTAACAGGGCTGTGTGCTGGGTCGTTGGGTAGTAACAGGGCTGTGTGGTGGTGTGCTGGGTCATTGGGTAGTAACAGGGCTGTGTGGTGGGTCATTGGGTAGTAACAGGGCTGTGTGCTGGGTCGTTGGGTAGTAACAGGGCTGTGTGCTGGGTCGTTGGGTAGTAACAGGGCTGTGTGCTGGGTCGTTGGGTAGTAACAGGGCTGTGTGCTGGGTCGTTGGGTAGTAACAGGACTGTGTGCTGGGTCGTTGGGTAGTAACAGGGCTGTGTTGTGGGTCATTGGGTAGTAACAGGGCTGTGTGCTGGGTCGTTGGGTAGTAACAGGGCTGTGTGCTGGGTCGTTGGGTAGTAACAGGGCTGTGTGGTGGTGTGCTGGGTCATTGGGTAGTAACAGGGCTGTGTTGTGGGTCATTGGGTAGTAACAGGGCTGTGTGCTGGGTCGTTGGGTAGTAACAGGGCTGTGTGCTGGGTCGTTGGGTAGTAACAGGGCTGTGTGCTGGGTCGTTGGGTAGTAACAGGGCTGTGTGCTGGGTCGTTGGGTAGTAACAGGGCTGTGTGCTGGGTCGTTGGGTAGTAACAGGGCTGTGTGGTGGTGTGCTGGGTCATTGGGTAGTAACAGGGCTGTGTTGTGGGTCATTGGGTAGTAACAGGGCTGTGTGCTGGGTCGTTGGGTAGTAACAGGGCTGTGTGCTGGGTCATTGGGTAGTAACAGGGCTGTGTTGTGGGTCATTGGGTAGTAACAGGGCTGCGTGGTGGGTCGTTGGGTAGTAACAGGGCTGTGTGCTGGGTCGTTGGGTAGTAACAGGGCTGTGTGCTGGGTCGTTGGGTAGTAACAGGGCTGTGTGCTGGGTCATTGGGTAGTAACAGGGCTGTGTGCTGGGTCATTGGGTAGTAACAGGGCTGTGTGCTGGGTCGTTGGGTAGTAACAGGGCTGTGTGCTGGGTCGTTGGGTAGTAACAGGGCTGTGTGCTGGGTCGTTGGGTAGTAACAGGGCTGTGTGCTGGGTCGTTGGGTAGTAACAGGGCTGTGTGGTGGTGTGCTGGGTCATTGGGTAGTAACAGGGCTGTGTGCTGGGTCATTGGGTAGTAACAGGGCTGTGTTGCGGGTCATTGGGTAGTAACAGGGCTGTGTGCTGGGTCGTTGGGTAGTAACAGGGCTGTGTGCTGGGTCGTTGGGTAGTAACAGGGCTGTGTGGTGGTGTGCTGGGTCATTGGGTAGTAACAGGGCTGTGTGCTGAGTCATTGGGTAGTAACAGGGCTGTGTGCTGAGTCATTGGGTAGTAAGAGGGCTGTGTGGTGGTGTGCTGAGTCATTGGGTAGTAACAGGGCTGTGTGGTGGGTCATTGGGTAGTAACAGGGCTGTGTGGTGGGTCATTGGGTAGTAACAGGGCTGTGTGGTGGTGTGCTGAGTCATTGGGTAGTAACAGGGCTGTGTGCTGGGTCGTTGGGTAGTAACAGGGCTGTGTGGTGGTGTGCTGAGTCATTGGGTAGTAACAGGGCTGTGTGCTGGGTCGTTGGGTAGTAACAGGGCTGTGTGGTGGTGTGCTGAGTCATTGGGTAGTAACAGGACTGTGTGCTGGGTCGTTGGGTAGTAACAGGACTGTGTGCTGGGTCGTTGGGTAGTAACAGGGCTGTGTGGTGGTGTGCTGAGTCATTGGGTAGTAACAGGGCTGTGTGGTGGGTCATTGGGTAGTAACAGGGCTGTGTGGTGGTGTGCTGAGTCATTGGGTAGTAACAGGGCTGTGTGCTGGGTCGTTGGGTAGTAACAGGGCTGTGTGGTGGTGTGCTGAGTCATTGGGTAGTAACAGGGCTGTGTGCTGGGTCGTTGGGTAGTAACAGGGCTGTGTGGTGGTGTGCTGAGTCATTGGGTAGTAACAGGGCTGTGTGCTGGGTCGTTGGGTAGTAACAGGGCTGTGTGGTGGTGTGCTGAGTCATTGGGTAGTAACAGGACTGTGTGCTGGGTCGTTGGGTAGTAACAGGGCTGTGTGCTGGGTCATTGGGTAGTAACAGGGCTGTGTGCTGGGTCGTTGGGTAGTAACAGGGCTGTGTGCTGGGTCGTTGGGTAGTAACAGGGCTGTGTGCTGGGTCATTGGGTAGTAACAGGGCTGTGTGGTGGGTCGTTGGGTAGTAACAGGGCTGTGTGGTGGTGTGCTGAGTCACACTGTGTAAATGATGACTGTTGATTGATGTGAACTTTCAAAAAATTTTCTCAAATGAAGATAAAAAAGCCCCTTCTTTTAGCTCTCTTTTTTTCTTTATTGATTTGCATCTCTCTATAGATTATTTTTAACCTTTTCGTCATTAAGTAGACACTTATCCAGAGTGACTGACTGGAGCAATTAGGGTTAACACCCGAAGGTCGATATCTGCACCCCAGCGGAATGTTAGCAGCATAATAAAATATCCTTCACTTTTAAGCTGGAGATATCCTTTTCTTTTCTCAACCCGTCGCATCTGCGTATATCTCACTTCCTGCATCAGCAGTGAAAGGTGACAGAGCCAGACAGAGCGTTGTTTGTCAGACCATGAAACATCCCCGAAATTCTCAAAAAATCGTCTGCAGCGAGCTATTATGACCTCTCTATGGAAAAGATGAGACTCTAACAAACACGATGAGTTTCTCTGTTTGGCTCTTTGATTCCCACAAGCGGATCAGCCTACTTCTGTCTCTAGCGTCTGAACAGTTTGGGCTACACAGTAATATCAAAATGATAATTGGTATGATATTCTTAAAACAAGTCCATATAGTTTAGTAGAACCCCGTATTTCTCTCTACATTTATTCATAGGTGTTTCTCTTTTTGACATTTTTAGCAGACACTCTTATCTAGAGTAAATTACTGGAGCCATTAGGGCTAAGTGCCTTGCTCACATTTCAGGTTACTGGTCTAATGCTCTAAACCTCTAGGCTACCTATCTATCTCTCTCTGTCTCCCTGTGTTTGTTGGTCCACTTCTCTGCCTTTCTAGTTCCCTCTGCCTGCGTTCCAAATGAGCCCTCCGTATTCCTCGCTCTCTGCTCTCTGGTTACGCTGAAAGAGATGGGAAGAGTCAGAAACATGATTTCTTTAACAGTGCAATTAGAGACTTTCATGATCTAATTAAAATACTAAATAATCCATTAATTGAGGACAGGATGTTGGTGTGTGTTTGTACGTTTGTGTAGTCAAAAAATAGAGTGAACAAATGTGAACGACGATGAAGGCCATTGATGAAGATGCCTCTAGCGACGCCAGCCTGGTGTGTTGATGCAATACGGCATTGTCCGGATGGGATGGCTGTATATTTGCATCTCACAGGAGATTGCCAAGCATTTGCCGTGGCATTCTCCAGGACGAGACATTCTCACGGAAGTCTTGGGTCAGTGATGCCAGGAGAGATGTGAAGATTTATGAAAACTTTAATCGACTAAATTAATGTTACTGTGTGAATTAAATTGTTATGTTTGGATTTTTCAAGAGTTCATAAAGAGCTATGAATGTTATATATGTTTTATTGTACTGTAAGTGCTATGGCTTTATTGTTACAGAGAAACTGTGTTATTCTGTTTGTCAGACGGCGGTCAAGCCCACTGGCTCCAGGACATCTATAAGTCTTTGCTAGGTAAAGCTCCGCCTTATCTCAGCTCACTGGTCACCATAGCAACACCCACCCGTAGCACGCGCTCCAGCAGGTATATCTCACTGATCATCCCCAAAACCAACACTTGCTTTGGGTGCCTTTCCTTCCAGTTCTCTGCTGCCAATGACTGAATTGCAAAAATCACTGAAGCTGGAGACTTATATTTCCCTCTCTAACTTTAAGCACAGCTGTCAGAGCAGCTTACCAATCACTGCACCTGTACACAGCCAATCTGTAAATAGCCCTCCCAACTACCTCATCCCCATATTGTTATTTATCATATGATTTATAATATCACACACAGCAGCTATCAAGCCACGCCAGCAGAACCATTAACCAATAGGGCGATTCCACGGCAGTAGAACCTTTCACTAATAGGGCAATACCACGCCAGTAGAACCTTTCACTAATAGGGCAATACCACGCCAGCAGATCCATTAACCAATAGGGCGATTCCACGCCAGCAGAACCATTCACCAATAGGGCAATACCACGCCAGTAGAACCTTTCACTAATAGGGCAATACCACGCCAGCAGATCCATTAACCAATAGGGCGATTCCACGCCAGCAGATCCATTAACCAATAGGGCGATTCCACACCAGCAGATCCATTAACCAATAGGGCGATTCCACACCAGCAGAACCATTCACCAATAGGGAGATTCCACGCCAGCAGATCCATTAACCAATAGGGCGATTCCACGCCAGCAAAACCATTCACCAATAGGGAGATTCCACGCTAGCAAAACCATTCACTAATAGGGCGATTCCACGCCATCCACGCCAGTAGAACCTTTCACTAATAGGGCAATACCACGCCAGAAGATCCATTAACCAATAGGGCGATTCCACGCCAGCAGAACCATTCACCAATAGGGTGATTCCACGCCAGCAAAACCATTAACCAATAGGGTGATTCCACGCCATCCACGCCAGTAGAACCTTTCACTAATAGGGCAATACCACGCCAGAAGATCCATTAACCAATAGGGAGATTCCACGCCAGCAAAACCATTCACCAATAGGGCGATTCCACGCCATCCACGCCAGTAGAACCTTTCACTAATAGGGCAATACCACGCTAGCAAAACCATTCACCAATAGGGCGATTCCACACCATCCACGCCAGTAGAACCTTTCACTAATAGGGCAATACCACGCCAGCAGATCCATTAACCAATAGGGCGATTCCACGCCAGCAGAACCATTCACCAATAGGGAGATTCCACGCCAGCAGATCCATTAACCAATAGGGCGATTCCACGCCAACAGATCCATTAACCAATAGGGCGATTCCATGCCAGCAGAACCATTCACCAACAGGGAGATTCCACACCAGCGCAGTCAGAACATAGAACATACGTATTTTTGATATCTCGCATTGTTCTGTCAATTTTGACACAAACTTAATTGGGAGGAAGGATATTTGACGCGTGCGTGTGTGTGTGTGTGTGTGTGTGTGTAATATATCGACCAGACGTTTTTTGTCTGTAAAAAATGTTGTCGCCTGGGGTGCTGTGCATTACTGCGCTGGAGAGATGTCAAACACAATGAATATTGTATGAAGAACACACTCAAACACACATACAGACACACTCAAACACACATACAGACACACTCAAACACACATGCAGACACACTCAGACACACATACATACAGATGTAGCAAGACATGGCAGCTCTGCTTCTAAGCAATTTTTCAGGATTTAGTTTTTTGTGTGTTATCTCTTACATTATCAAATCAAATCAAATTGTATTTGTCACATACACATGGTTAGCAGATGTTAATGCGAGTGTAGCGAAATGCTTGTGCTTCTAGTTCCGACCATGCAGTAATATCTAACAAGTAATCTAACCTAACAATTTCACAACAACTACCTTATACACACAAGTGTAAAGGAATGAATAAGAATATGTACATAAAAATATGTGAATGAGTGATGGCCGAACGGCATAGGCAAGATGCAGTAGATGGTATAGAGAACAGTATATACATATGAGATGAGTAATGTAGCTTATGTAAACATATAAAGTGGCATTGTTTAAAGTGGTTAGTGATACATTTATTACATATATAGCCTTCCCTGTAGCTCAGTTGGTAGAGCATGGTGTTTGCAACGCCAGGGTTGTGGGTTAGCTTCCCACGGGGGGCCAGCACAGAAGAAAATGTATGAAATTGTATGAAATGTATCCATTCACTACTGTAAGTCGCTCTGGATAAGAGCGTCTGCTAAATGGCGTAAATGTAATATATTTTTTCATTATTAAAGTGGCTAGAGTTGAGTCAGTATGTTGGCAGCAACCACTCAATGTTAGTGATGGCTGTTTAACAGTCTGATGGCCTTGAGATAGAAGCTGTTTTTCAGGCTCTCGGTCCCCGCGTTGATGCACCTGTACTGACCTCGCCTTCGGGATGATAGCAGGGTGAACAGGCAGTGGCTCGGGTGGTTGTTGTCCTTGATGATTTTTTTGGCCTTCCTGTGACATCGGGTGGTGTAGGTGTCCTGGAGGGCAGGTAGTTTGCCCCCGGTGATGCGTTGTGCAGACCTCACTACCATCTGGAGAGCCTTACGGTTATGGGCGGAGCAATTGCCGTACCAGGCGGTGATACAGCCCGACACGATGCTCTCCATTGTGCATCTGTAAAAGTTTGTGAGTGTTTTTGGTGACAACCCGAATTTCTTCAGCCTCCTGAGGTTGAAAAGATGCTGCTGCGCCTTCTTCACCACGCTGTCTGTGTGGGTGGACCATTTCAGTTTGTCTGTGATGTGTATGCCGAGGAACTTAAAACTTCCCACCTTCTCCACTACTGTCCCGTCGATGTGGATAGGGGGCTGCTCCCTCTGCTGTTTCCTGAAGTCCACGATCATCTCCTTTGTTTTGTTGACATTGAGGGTGAGGTTATTTTCCTGACACCACACTCCGAGGGCCCTCACCTCCTCCCTGTAGGCCATCTCGTCGTTGTTGGTAATCAAGCCTACCACTGTAGTGTCGTCTGCAAACTTGATGATTGAGTTGGAGGCGTGCATGGCCACGCAGTCATGGGTGAACAGGGAGTACAGGAGAGGGATGAGAACGCACCCTTGTGGTTCCCCAGTGTTGAGGATCAGCGGGGTGGAGATGTTGTTACCTACCCTCACCACCTGGGGGCGGCCTGTCAGGAAGTCCAGGACCCAGTTGCACAGGGCAGGGTCGAAACCCAGGGTCTCGAGCTTAATGACGAGTTTGGAGGGTACTATGGTGTTAAATGCTGAGCTATAGTCGATGAATAGCATTCTTACAAAGGTATTCCTCTTTTCCAGATGGGTTAGGGCAGTGTGCAATGTGATTGCGATTGCGTCGTCTGTGGACCTATTGGGGCGGTAAGCAAATTGGAGTGGGTCTAGGGTGTCAGGTACAGTGGAGATGATTTGGTCCTTGACTAGTCTCTCAAAGCACTTCAGGCTGACGGAAGTGAGTGCTACGTGGTGGTAGTCATTTAGCTCAGTTACCTTAGCTCTCTTGGGAACAGGAACAATGGTGGCCCTCTTGAAGCATGTGGGAACAGCAGACTGGGATAAGGATTGATTGAATATGTCCGTAAACACACCAGCCAGCTGGTCTGCGCATGCTCTGAGGACGCGGCTGGGGATGCCGTCTGGGCCTGCAGCCTTGCGAGGGTAAACACGTTTAAATGTTTTACTCACGTTGGCTGCAGTGAAGGAGAGCCCGTAGGTTTTGGTAGCGGGCCGTGTCAGTGGCACTGTACTGTCCTCAAAGCGAGCAAAGAAGTTGATTAATTTGTCTGGGAGCAAGACATCATGGTCTGCGACGGGGCTGTTTTCTCTTTTGTAGTCCGTGATTGACTGTAGACGCTGCCACATACCTCTCGTGTCTGAGCCGTTGAATGCAACTCTACTTTGTCTCTATACTGACGCTTAGCTTGTTTGATTGCCTTGCGGAGGGAATAGCTACACTGTTTGTATTCGGTCATGTTTCCGGTCACCTTGCCCTGATTAAAAGCAGTTGTTCGCGCTTTCAGTTTTGTGTGAATGCTGCCGTCAATCCACTGTTTCTGGTTGCGGAATGTTTTAATAGACACTGTGGGTACAACATCACCGATGCACTTGTTAATAAACTCGCTCACTGAATCAGCGTATTCATCAATGTTGTTGTCCGACGCTATGCGGAACATATCCCAGTCCACGTGATCGAAGCAATTTTGAAGCGTGGAATCCGATTGGTCGGACCAGCGTTGAACAGACCTGAGCACGGGTGCTTCCTGTTTTAGTTTCTGTCTATAGGCTGGGAGCAACAAAATGGAGTCGTGGTCAGCTTTTCCGAAAGGTGGGTGGGGGAGGGCGTTATATGCGTCGCAGAAGTTAGAATAACAATGATCCAGGGTTTTGCCAGCCCGGGTCACGCAATCGATATGATGATAAAATTTAGGGAGCCTTGTTTTCAGATTAGCCTTGTTAAAATCACCAGCTATAATAAATGCAGCCTCAGGATTTGTGGTATCCAGTTTACATAGAGTCAAATGAAGTTCTTTCAAGGCCGTCGATGTGTCTGCTTGGGGGGGATTATACACGACTGTGATTATGATCGAAGAGAATTCTCTTGGTAGATAATGCGGTCGGCATTTGATTGTAAGGAAATCTAGGTAAGGTGAACAAACGGACTTGAGTTCCTGTATGTTGTTTTGATCACACCAGGTCTCGTTAATCATAAAGCATACAACCCCGCCCTTCTTCTTACTAGAGAGATGCTTGTTTCTGTCGGCGCAATGCGTGAAGAAACCAGGTGGCTGTACCGACTCAGATAGCATGTCTTGAGTGAGCCATGTTTCCGTGAAACAAAGAACGTTACAGTCTCTGATGTCTCTCTGGAAGGCAACCCTTGCTCGGATTTCGTCTACCTTGTTGTCAAGAGACTGGACATTGGCGAGTAGTATGCTCGGGAGCGGTGTGCGATGTGCCCGTCTACGGAGCCTGACCAGAAAATCGCTCCATCTGCCCCTTCTGCAGCGCCGTTGTTTTGGATCACCGGCTGGGATCTGATCCATTGTCCTGGGTGGTGGACCAAACAGAGGATGCGCTTCGGGAAAGTCGTATTCCTGGTCGTAATGTTGGTGAGTTGACGTTGCTCTTATATCCAATAGTTCCTCCCTACTGTATGTAATAAAACCTAAGATTTCCTGGGGAAACCATGTAAGAAATAATACATAAAAAAACAAAATACTGCATAGTTTCCTAAGAACGCGAAGCGAGGCGGCCATCTCTGTCGGCGCCAAAAGTTTTTTGTGTTATTACATACAGCCAGAAATAACTTTTGGATATCAGAGCGGTGGTAACTCACCAGCATTACGACCAGGAACTCGACTTTCCCAAATTGGATTCTTTGTTCGTACCCCCCAGGGAAATTTAACTTATCCCAGAGGCTGCCCCTAAGACGGCCACGATGGTGAAGAGGTATTCAGAGTGGACTTCTAGGCCGACTCAGGCGGCGTACACACCATCCACCACTTCCGAGTATATTACTCGCTAATGTTCAGTCTCTGGACAATAAAGTAGATGAACTCAGGGCGAGGATGTCCTTCCAGAGAGACATCAGGGACTGTAACATACTCAGTTTCTACGGAATCATTGCTCTCTCCGGATTTACTGTCCCAGCCCACAAAGCCAGCTGGGTTCTCAGTACATCGCGCAGACAGGAATAAAGAACTCTCCAGGAAGAAGAAAGGCAGGGGTGTGATTGTGATAACAGAAACTCAAGTCCTTTTGTTCACCCAACCTAGAATGCCTCACAATCAAATGCAGACCGTATTACCTCCCAAGATAATTCTCTTCGGTTATAGTCACAGCCGATACCACGATGGCCCTAAAGGATCTACACTGGACTTTGTGCAAACTGGAAACCACATATCCTGAGGCCGCATTTATTGTAGCTGGGGATTTTAACTAAGCAAATTGGAGGAAAAAGCTACCGAAGTTCTATCAACATATTGACTGCAGTAATCATGCTGCTAAAACACTCGACCGCTGTTACTCCAACTTCCAGGATGCTTACAAGGCCCTCCCCAGTCCTCCCTTCGGCAAATCAGATCATGACTCCATTTTGCTCATCCTTTCCAGTGACTGAGTTCATCAGGAAGTGTATAGCAGATGTTGTTCCTACTGTGACTATTAAAACCTACCCAAACCAGAAACCGTTTATAGACGGCAGCATTCACACAAAACTGAAAGCACGAACCACCGCAGTTAACCATGGCAAGGTGACTGGGAATATGGTTGAATACAAACAGTTTAGTTATTTCCTGCGTAAGGCAATCAAACAGGCAAAATGTCAGTGCGGAGACAAAGTGGAGTCGCAATTCAATGGCTCAGACACAAGACGTATGTGGCAGGGTCTACAGACAATCACAGATTACAAAGGGAAAACCAGACAGAAAATAAGGCCTGCCCCCTGGTGGTGAAGGTAGGAAACAAGGTAGGAAACAACTCCTCCACTTCGCTGATCCTCAACAAAGGGGCCCCACAAGGGTACGTGCTCAGCCCCCTCCTGCACTCCCTGTTCACCCATGACTGCATGGTCACGCATGTCTATAACTCAATCATCACGTTTTCAGACGACACAAAAGTTGTAGGCCTGATTTCACCAACAATGACGCTACAGGGAGGAGGTGAGGGCCCTGGCGGAGTGGTGCCAGGAAAATAACATCTCCCTCAATGTCAACAAAACGAAGGAGCTGATCATGGACTTCAGGAAACAGCAGAGAGTGCACGTCCCTATCCACATTGACAGGACCGTAGTCCAGAAGGTGAAAGCTTCCACTTCCTTGGCGTACACATCACCGACGATCTGAAATGGTCCACCACACAGACAGGGTGGGAAAGAAGGCGCTACAGCATTTTTACAACCTCAGGAGGCTGAAGAAATTTGGCATGGGCCCTAAGACCCTCACAGACTTTTACAGATGCATAATTGGGAGCATCCTGTAGGACACTAAACATCAAAGTATACATTACCAAATTATCAAATACAAGCATTGTATTCCGTAAAGTGAGTGTGGAAGAGGTGAAAAAAATAATTGTTGTCTATTAACAATGACAAGCCACCGGGGTCTGACATCTTGGATGGAAAATGACTGAGGATGATAGCGGATGATATTTCCACTCCTATTTGCCATATCTTCAATTTAAGCCTACCAGAAAGTGTGTACCCTCAGGCCTGGAGGGAAGAAAGATTAATTCCTCTACTTAAGAACAGTAAAGCTCCCTTTACCTGCTCAAATAGCCGACCAATCAGCCTGTTACCAAACCTTAGTCAATTTTGGGGTGAAATTGTCTTTGACAGATATTAAGCTATTTTACAGTAAACAAATTGACAACAGACTTTCAATACACTTATAGGGAAGGCAATTTAAAAAGCACAGCACTTACACAAATTACTGATGATTGGCTGAGAGAAATTAATGACAAAAAAGATTGTGGGGGCTGTTCTGTTAGACTGCAGTGTGGCTTTTGACATTATCGATCATAATCTGCTGCTGGAAAAACTGATGTGTTATGGCTTTACACCCTCTGCTATACTGTGGATAAAGAGTTACTTGTCTAACAGAACACAGAGGGTGTTCTTTAATGGAAGCCTTTCCAAAATAATCCAGGTAGAATTAGGAATTCCTCAGGGCAGCTGTCTAGGCCCCTTACTTTTTTCAATCTTTACTAAAGACATGCCACTGCCTTTGAGTAAAGCCAGTGTGTCTATGTAAGTTTGTCCTAAATATTTCAAAAACCTTAAGCATTGTATTTTGGACAAATAATTTACTAAACCCTAAACCTCAACTAAATATTGTAATAAATAATGTTGAAATTGAGCAAGTTGAGGTGACTAAACTGCTTGGAATAACCCTGGATTGTAAACTGACATGGTCAAAACATATTGATACAACAGTAGCTAAGATAGGGAGAAGTCTGTCCATAATAAAGTGTTGCTCTGCCTTCTTAACAACACTACCAACAAGGCAGGTCTTACAGGTCCTAGTTTGTCACACCTGGACTACTGTTCAGATTTGTGGTCAGGTGCCACAAAGATTTACTCAGAACAGGGCAGCACGGCGGGCCCCTAGATGTGCACAGAGAGCTAACATTAATAATATGCATGTCAATCTCTCTTGGCTCAAAGTAGAGGAGAGATTGACTTCATCACTACTTGTATTTGTGAGAGTTATTGACATGTTGAATGCACTGAGCTGTCTGTTTAAACTACTGGTGCACAGTTCGGACACCCATGCATACCCCACAAGACATGCCACCAGAGGTCTTTTCACAGTCCCCAAGTCCAGACCAGACTATGGGAGGTGCACAGTACTACATAGAGCCATGACTACATGGAACTCTATTCCACATCAGGTAACTGATGCAAGCAGTTCAATTTGGATTTTAAAAAAGGCAGTAAGTTGCTGAGCAACAGCTTTTTAGACAATTTTTGAGAGGAATGTGAGATTAGACATAGGCCGATAGAGTCACGGTTTGCCTTTTTCAGCAGAGGCTTTATTACTGCCACTTTTAGTGAGTTTGGTACGTACACATCCAGAGAATAGGGAGACATTTATTATGTTCAACATAGGAGTGCCAAGCTCTTTCAGTATTTTAGTTGGAATAGGGAGTATGGGCCTGAGGGCACATGTAACAGTGTAGGTTCCGTCCCTCTCTTCGCCCCAACCCGGGACCCTTGCACACATCAACAACTGACACCCACCGAAGCAACGTTACCCATCACGCCACAAGAGCCACGGCCCTTGCAACGCAAGGGGAAACCCTACTTCAAGTCTCAGAGAGAGTGACGTCACCGATTGAAACGCTATTAGCGCGCACCACCGCTAACTAACTAGCCATTTCACATCGGTTACACACACACTTAGTGTGTTGTGAATTCTGCTATGAATGTATTGTAATGTTTTTAAAATTGTATAACTGTCTTAATTTTGCCGGACCCCAGGAAGAGTAGCTGCTGCCTTGGCAGGAACTAATGGGGATTCATAATAAACCCCAGGAAGAGAAGCTGCCGCCTTGGCAGGAACTAATGGGGATCCATAATGAATACAAATACAAATAGGGTCCAGTATACAGCTGGAAAGTTTAGAGTCCATTACTATTTTTTGTGAATGTTTCAAGATATACATGATTAAAAAAACTATAGTGTCTCCATTGATCCGTGGTTCTGGTAGTTCTTTGTAGACTCAGGACAACTGAGTTTAGGAGAAATATGCATATTCAAAGAGGAGTCCGTAATTTGTTTTCTAATGATCATGATTTTTTCGTCAAAGAAGTTCATGAATTCATCGCTGCTGAAGTGAAGGCCTCACTTGGGGAATGTTGCTTTTTAGTTTTCTGTGCGACTTTATCAAAAAAAGAAAAAAAAGCTGATAGAGCCCAATTTCAGTTCCACTTTTCTGGAATCTTGCTTCAGGGCTCGGGTATTTTCTGGAATCTTGCTTCAGGGCTCGGGTATTTTCTGGAATCTTGCTTCAGGGCTCGGGTATTTTCTGGAATCTTGCTTCAGGGCTCGGGTATTTTCTGGAATCTTGCTTCAGGGCTCGGGTATTTTCTGGAATCTTGCTTCAGGGCTCAGGTATTTTCTGTGTACCAGAGCGCTAGTTTCTTGTGACATATTTTGTTAGTTTTAAGTGCTGTGACTGCATCTAGGGTATTATTTAAGTATAAGTTTAGATCCTCGGTTAGGTGGTTAACTGATTTTTGAATCATAACATCCTGTCTGGAAGGGCATCTAGGAATTTTGGCTTGGCTGAGAATTTATAGCGCGGCTTTTGATAATACTTGGTTTGGGTCTAAGCAAATGATTTGTTGCAATTGCAAACATAATAAGATGGTGGTCTGATTGTCCAGGATTATGAGGAAAAACATTTGGATCTTCACTATCTATTCCATGGGGTAAAACTAGATCCAGGGTATTATTGTGATAATGTGTAGGTCACGAGACATGTTGGACAAAACGATGATGGCTCCGAAAGCCTTTTTGGAGTGGGTCAAAAATTTGAATATTATCTGCCACGACTACGAGGTCTGTTAGGAATTCAGGGAACTCAGTGAGGGACACTGTATACGGCTCAGGAGGCCTGTACACATTAGCTATTAAAAGTGGTGATCAATTAGGCTGCATAGACTTTATGACTAGAACCTCAAAACACAGAAAATACAGTAATTTTCTTTCATAAATTGAAATTTGCTGCCATAAATGTAAGCAACACCTCTGAAGCTGGGCTTTCTATCGGTTGAATGAGCGACACTGGTTGAGCATACCGAAACATTTCTTTCCAGAAGCCGTGAGAAAATTGTCTGGTCGCGGTGGATTTAACACTATTACCTGTACTTACCATTGGCACAGACACTGTTTTCCATCCTTTCCTACACTTAAATTGCCTAACGATTGCTTCTGAAGCTGGGCTTGCAACTAGGCTATCCTCACTATTAGGCATATAGTTCCCCTGCATATTATCAGGACAGCGACTGCAGTTTGAAGGCATAGCGTTACTTAGATTATTCTGCTGGTGGAGGTCCTGCAGATCCATGTCCTGACAAAGCATCTCGGTTTAAAAAAAAGTAGAATTAAAAAAAGACGAGTGAGAACTTTACCAACGAGAGAGACGTTGGTAAATTTGTCAACAAAAAAAAATACAGAATTTGATTAAAATCGTTATTGAAAGTAAAAAGTGAAAAAAGTTTGGCAGGTAGCCAAGTAGGAACAAACTGTCACAAATTTCTTCGTCTTCTGACGATATTGCGAAATCGTCATCGGAAAAGGTAGACCAATACGCAGCAGGTGTGCAGTTGTTCATTTTGAACATTTAATTAAATCAACACGAATACAAAACAACAAACAAGAAAACGAACGATAAACTGACAGTCCTGTTAGGCTTACTTACGCTAAACACGGAACAATCTCCCACAAATGACAAACACAAACACACCCTAATATATGGGACTCTCAATCAAAGGCAAATAGACAACACCTGCCTTCAACTGAGAGTCCCAACCCCAATTAACCAAAACATAGAAACAGACACTAGACTAAACATAGAATACATGAAAACCAAACAGTGCCCAAAAACCCCAGAATACTTAAATCAAATGTCCCTACAACAAACACACCACCCCGAACCACATAAAACAAATACCCTCTGCCACGTCCTGACCAAACTACAATACTAATTAACACTTATACTGGCCAGGACGTGACAGTACCCCCCCCCCCTTAAAGGTGCTAACCCCGGAAGCACCTTTAAAACAAAAAACAAAACAAAAACAACAACCCCAAACAACAAAACAAAAATTCCCCTCTACTAAAGGGAGGGAAGGGAGGGTGGCTGCCGTCAACGACGGCACTGTGCTACACCCCCCGTCCCCAACCCACCTATATCAGGAGGTGGCTCCGGTTCTGGCTGTTCCGGGCAGTCAGGCCACTCTGGCAGTTCGGGGCAGTCTGGCCAGTCTGGCCGCTCGGGACAGTCTGGGCAGTCTGGCAGCTCGGGACAGTCTGGGCAGTCTGGCAGCTCGGGACAGTCTGGGCAGTCTGGCAGCTCGGGACAGTCTGGGCAGTCTGGCCACTCCGGCAGTTCAGGGCAGTCTGGCCACTCCGGCAGTTCAGGGCAGTCTGGCCACTCCGGCAGTTCAGGGCAGTCTGGCCACTCCGGCAGTTCAGCGCAGTCTGGCCACTCCGGCAGTTCAGCGCAGTCTGGCCACTCCGGCAGTTCAGCGCAGTCTGGCCACTCCGGCAGTTCAGCGCAGTCTGGCCACTCCGGCGACTGTTGACTGGCGGGCAACTCCAACGACTGTTGACTGGCGGGCAGCTCCGACGACTGTTGACTGGCCGGCAGCTCCGACGACTGTTGACTGGCAGGCAGCTCCGACGACTGTTGACTGGCGGGCAGCTCCGACGACTGTTGACTGGCGGGTAGCTCCGACGACTGTTGACTGGCGGGCAGCTCCGACGACTGTTGACTGGCGGAGCTGGGTTTACGCACTTGAAGGCTAGTGCGGGGAGCGGGAACAGGACGAGTCGGACTGGGTTGACGCACTTCCGGGTCCGCACGAGAGACAGGAGCTGGAAACCCAGGGCTATGGAGGCGCACAGCCGGTCTAGATCTTACCTCCTGCACAACCCGCCTTGGCTGGATGGAACTAGTAGCCCTGTACGAGCGGGGTGCTCGTACAGGGCAGACTGGGCTGTGCAGGGGCCTGATGGTAGCCGTGCGTAGAGCGGGAGTTGGGTAGCCTGGTCCTCGGAGGCGTACCGGCGACCAGATGCGCTGCACAGGCATCCTCCTACCAGGCTGGATGCCCGCTCTAGCACGGCACCTGCGAAGGGCTGGAATAACTCGCACCGGACTGTGCGTGCGTATGGGTGAGATAGTGCGCTCCTCAACGAAACATAGCGCTCTCCACCTCATACGCTCCTCCATATAACCACGGGTAGCTGGCTTCCGGCTCTTCCTAGACCTAGCCAAACTACCCGTGTGCCCCCCCAAAAAAAAATCTTGGGGGTGCCTCTCGTGCTTATATGCCAGTCGTGTCCCTCGGAAACGTTCCCGGTCCATACCAGCCTTACTCCACGGGCCTTCTCCGGCCATAACCTGCTCCCATGTCCATCTCTCCCGATTGTCCAAATCTCAACTCCTCTGCTCCTTCCTCTGCTGCTTGGTCCTGGTTTGGTGGGAGATTCTGTCACAAATTTCTTCGTCTTCTGACGATATTGCGAAATCGTCATCGGAAAAGGTAGACCAATACGCAGGAGGTGTGCAGTTGTTCATTTTGAACATTTAATTAAATCAACACGAATACAAAACAACAAACAAGAAAACAAACGATAAACTGACAGTCCTGTTAGGCTTACTTACGCTAAACACGGAACAATCTCCCACAAATGACAAACACAAACACACCCTAATATATGGGACTCTCAATCAAAGGCAAATAGACAACACCTGCCTTCAACTGAGTCCCAACCCCAATTAACCAAAACATAGAAACAGACACACTAGACTAAACATAGAATACATGAAAACCAAACAGTGCCCAAAAACCCCAGAATACTTAAATCAAATGTCCCTACAACAAACACACCACCCCGAACCACATAAAACAAATACCCCCTGCCACGTCCTGACCAAACTACAATACTAATTAACCCTTATACTGGCCAGGACGTGACACAAACAGTACATCAGCACGGCGACAACGAGGAAGTGACATCAAGAACTGCACAAGCTTGTTTGTGGGGGACAACGTTGGTGATGCATTTCCTAATGAAGCCGGTGAACGAGGTGGTTAGCTTGTCGAGTCCCGGATCATATTCCAGTCAGCGTTAGCAAAGCAGTCTTGTAACATAGCCTCCGAAACGGAAGACCATTTCTCAATGGAGCACGTCATAGGTACTTCCTGTTTGAACTTCTGCTTGTAAACAGGAAGCAGCAGTATTGAGTTATAATCTGATTTGCTGAAGGGGGGACGAGGGAGGGCCTGGTTTACCTGCTTGTGGGTAGAGAAACAGTGGTCTAGGACATTATCGCTCCTAGTGGCGAAGGATACATGTTGATGGACGTTTGGCATTACATGTATTAATAACATGGAATTAAAATCATCGGCGACAAAGAAATCAGCCTTTGGGTGCATGGTTTCCTGCTTGTTTATTGCCTCGTACACTTTAACAAGTGCTAGCTTGTTGTGTTTTATTGTCCTGAGGTGGCCTATATGCTGCAGTCACGACAACAGATGAAAACTCTCTCGGGAGCTAGAAGTGTTGGCATTTGGTATGCTGCAGACTCCGACTGAGTGACAGGCTCTTTGCTGAATGATAATTTTGACATCTATCTGGGGCTGTAGGGGTGGGGGATTGGTCAAGGGATGTGACATCTCCATCAATCACAGCAAGCACCGCATCACACCAAGGGATTCCTGCAGTTACTACATAGCACAGTATATTGGATTGTTTATTTTTTTCATAAAAATTTGGCAGTAAAACATTTTCTTTTTAATACTGCATAGAGCAAGTGATGTGTGTTTAAAAAATATACTGCTCAAAAAAATAAAGGGAACACTTAAACAACACATCCTAGATCTGAATGAAAGAAATAATCTTATTAAATACTTTTTTCTTTACATAGTTGAATGTGCTGACAACAAAATCACACAAAAATAATCAATGGAAATCCAATTTATCAACCCATGGAGGTCTGGATTTGGAGTTACACTCAAAATTAAAGTGGAAAACCACACTACAGGCTGATCCAACTTTGATGTAATGTCCTTAAAACAAGTCAAAATGAGGCTCAGTATTGTGTGTGGCCTCCACGGGCCTGTATGATCTCCCTACAACGCCTGGGCATGCTCCTGATGAGGTGGCGGATGGTCTCCTGAGGGATCTCCTCCCAGACCTGGACTAAAGCATCCGCCAACTCCTGGACAGTCTGTGGTGCAATGTGGCGTTGGTGGATGGAGCGAGACATGATGTCCCAGATGTGCTCAATTGGATTCAGGTCTGGGGAACTGGCGGGCCAGTCCATAGCATCAATGCCTTCCTCTTGCAGGAACTGCTGACACACTCCAGCCACATGAGGTCTAGCATTGTCTTGCATTAGGAAGAACCCAGGGCCAACCGCACCAGCATATGGTCTCACAAGGGGTCTGAGGATCTCATCTCGGTACCTAATGGCAGTCAGGCTACCTCTGGCGAGCCCCCCAAAGAAATGCCACCCCACACCATGACTGACCCACCGCCAAACCGGTCATGCTGGAGGATGTTGCAGGCAGCAGAACGTTCTCCACGGCGTCTCCAGACTCTGTCACATCTGTCACATGTGCTCAGTGTGAACCTGCTTTCATCTGTGAAGAGCACAGGGCGCCAGTGGCGAATTTGCCAATCTTGGTGTTCTCTGGCAAATGCCAAACGTCCTGCACGGTGTTGGGCTGTAAGCACAACCCCCACCTGTGGACGTCGGGCCCTCATACCACCCTCATGGAGTCTGTTTCTGACCGTTTGAGCAGACACATGCACATTTGTGGCCTGCTGGAGGTCATTTTGCAGGGCTCTGGCAGTGCTCCTCCTGCTCCTCCTTGCACAAAGGCGGAGGTAGCGGTCCTCCTGCTGGGCTGTTGCCCTCCTACGGCCTCCTCCACATCTCCTGATGTACTGGCCTGTCTCCTGGTAGTGCCTCCATGCTCTGGACACTACGCTGACAGACACAGCAAACCTTCTTACCACAGCTCGCATTGATGTGCCATCCTGGATGAGCTGCACTACCTGAGCCACTTGTGTGGGTTGTAGACTCCGTCTCATGCTACCACTAGAGTGAAAGCACCGGCAGCATTCAAAAGTGACCAAAACATCAGCCAGGAAGCATAGGAACTGAGAAGTGGTCTGTGGTCCCCACCTGCAGAACCACTCCTTTATTGGGGATGTCTTGCTAATTGCCTATAATTTCCACCTGTTGTCTATTCCATTTGCACAACAGCATGTGAAATTTATTGTCAATCAGTGTTGCTTCCTAAGTGGACAGTTTGATTTCGCAGAAGTGTGATTGACTTGGAGTTACATTGTGTTGTTTAAGTGTTCCCTTTTATTTTTTTGAGCAGTGTATATATATATATATAATCAGAACAGAATGAAAGTAATTTGTATTTTATTTTGTTGGACCATCGAAAGGTTCGGGACTGGACCAAAAAATCAGGGACTGAAGCCCAGGCCTAATGACACAACTGTCCACAACATGCATACCCACAAGTGCCGCAAGAGCATACACAAGGGCATAGAAACACACACTGCAAACTACTTTCCAATTCAGTACTACAAATTAAACACCATGGAAATGTCAAATCAATGTTTTCTGGAGAGCAGCTCTTGTTCTGCAAGAATGAAATTGTGTCGTTGAAATAGAAAACGCACAGGTTTGGAGGACAATCAAATAAATAATCAAACCCATCTTGAAAGCAATTACAGCAAGTCTGTCCTCTCCAAACGGAACAGCCACCATCAACGCTCGTGTGTGTGTGTAATATTGTGTGTGTGTTTGTTTATGTGTGTGTGTAATATTGTGTGTGTGTTTGTTTATGTGTGTGTCGTCAGGTCGACACAACATCGTTCCCTGATAAATTGAATTGGCAAAAGAGCTGCAGCAAAACAACTTGATATTTCCTTTCCTGTGGAGAGAAGAATGATGACACAAACACACACACACAAACACATAGACACACAGAAAAGACATTGTCAAGTGCTTGATGTTAATATCTTCAGCATCTCCCCTCACTACTCTACTACACTACTCTCAGTCACATCCATCCACTCCATCCAGCCAGCTATCCATCCACTCATCCATCCACTCATCCATCCATTCACTACATCCATCCATTCACTACATCCATCCATCCATCCATCCACTACATCCATCCATCCATCCACTACATCCACTACATCCATCCATCCACTACATCCATCCATCCACTACATCCATCCATCCACTCATCCATCCATTCACTACATCCATCCATTCACTACATCCATCCATCCATCCTCTCCATCAATCAGCTCCATCCAATACATCCATCCATCCACTACATCCATTCACTACATCCATCATCCATACACTACATCCATCCATCCATCCTTCCACTCCATCCATCCATCCATCCATACACTACATCAATCAGCTCCATCCAATACATCCATCCATCCACTACATCCATTCACTACATCCGTCATCCATACACTACATCCATCCATCCATCCTTCCACTACGTTCATCCATCCATCCACTACATCCTTGCATCCATCCACTACATCCATCCATCCATCCACTACATCCATCCATCCACTACATCCATCCATCCACTCCATCCACTCCATCCATCCATCCATCTACTACATCCCATCCATCCACTACATCCACTACATCCATCCATCCACTACATCCATCCATCCACTACATCCATCCATCCACTACATCCATCCATCCACTACATCCATCCATCCATCCACTCCATCCACTCCATCCTCTCCATCATCCATCCATCCATCCACTCCATCCATCCATCCATCCATCCACTACATCCATCCATCCATCCACTACATCCACTACATCCATCCACTACATCCATCCATCCATCCACTCCATCCACTACATCCATCCATCCATCCACTACATCCACTAAATCCATCCATCCATCCACTACATCCATCCATCCACTCCATCCATCCACTCCATCCACTCCATCCACTCCATCCATCCATCCATCCACTCCATCCACTCCATCCATCCATCCATCCACTCCATCCATCATCCACTACATCCATTCATCCATCCATCCACTACATCCATCCATCCATCCATCCACTACATCCAATTCATCCATCCATCCATCCATCCACTACATCCACTACATCCATCCACTCCATCCACTCCATCCACTACATCCATCCATCCATCCATCCACTACATCCACTACATCCATCCACTCCATCCACTCCATCCACTACATCCATCCATCCATCCACTACATCCACTACATCCATCCACTCCATCCACTCCATCCACTACATCCATCCATCCATCCATCCATCCACTACATCCATCCATCCACTACATCCATCCATCCATCCATCCACTACATCCATCCATCCACTCCATCCATCCACTACATCCATCCATCCATCCACTACATTCATCCATCCACTACATCCATCCATCCATCCACTCCATCCACTACATCCATCCATCCATCCACTACATCCATCCATCCACTCCATCCATCCACTACATCCATTCATCCATCCACTACATCCATCCATCCATCCACTACATCCATCCATCCACTCCATCCATCCACTACATCATCCATCCACTACATCCATCCATGCACTCCATCCATCCACTACATCCATCACTCCATCCACTACATCCATCCATCCATCCACTACATCCATCCATCCACTACATCCATCCATCCATCCATTCCATCCACTCCATCCATCCATCCATCCACTCCATCCATCCCACTCCATCCACTCCATCCACTACATCCATCCATCCATCCACTACATCCATCCACTCCATCCACTCCATCCATCCATCCATCCATCCACTACATCCATCCATCCACTCCATCCATCCACTACATCCATCCACTCCATCCACTCCATCCATCCATCCATCCATCCATCCACTACATCCATCCACTCCATCCATCCATCCATCCATCCACTCCATCCACTCCATCCACTACATCCATCCATCCACTACATCCATCCATCCATGCACTCCATCCACTCCATCCACTCCATCCACTACATCCATCCATCCACTACATCCATCCATCCACTCCTCCATCCATCCATCCATCCATCCACTCCATCCACTCCATCCATCCACTACATCCATCCACTACATCCATCCATCCACTACATCCATCCATCCACTCCATCCACTCCATCCACTCCATCCATCCATCCACTACATCCATCCATCCATCCATCCACTACATCCATCCATCTATCCACTACATCCATCCATCCATCCACTACATCCATCCATCCATCCATCCATCCATCCATTCATCTATCCACTACATCCATCCATCCACTACATCCATCCATCCATCCATCCACTACATCCATCCATCCACTCCATCCATCCACTACATCCATCCATCCATCCACTACATTCATCCATCCACTACATCCATCCATCCACTACATCCATCCATCCATCCATCCACTCCATCCACTACATCCATCCATCCATCCACTACATCCATCCATCCACTCCATCAATCCACTACATCCATTCATCCATCCACTACATCCATCCATCCATCCCACTACATCCATCCATCCACTCCATCCATCCACTACATCCATCCATCCACTACATCCATCCATCCACTCCATCCATCCACTACATCCATCACTCCATCCACTACATCCATCCATCCACTACATCCATCCATCCACTACATCCATCCATCCATCCACTACATCCATCCATCCATCCACTCCATCCACTCCATCCATCCATCCACTCCATCCATCCATCCATCCATCCATTCATCCATCCACTCCATCCACTCCATCCACTACATCCATCCATCCATCCACTACATCCATCCATCCATCCACTCCATCCACTCCATCCATCCATCCATCCATCCATCCACTCCATCCACTCCATCCACTACATCCATCCATCCATCCACTACATCCATCCATCCATCCACTCCATCCACTACATCCATCCATCCATCCATCCATCCACTACATCCATCCATCCATCCACTACATCCATCCATCCATCCATCCACTACATCCATCCATCCATCCACTCCATCCACTATATCCATCCATCCATCCATCCACTACATCCATCCATCCATCCACTCCATCCACTATATCCATCCATCCATCCACTACATCCATCCATCCATCCATCCACTCCATCCATCCATCCATCCATCCATCCACTACATCCATCCATCCATCCACTCCATCCACTATATCCATCCATCCATCCATCCATCCATCCATCCATCCACTACATCCGTCCATCCATCCATCCACTACATCCATCCATCCACTACATCCATCCACTACATCCATCCATCCATCCATCCATCCACTACATCCATCCATCCACTACATCCACTCCATCCATCCATCCACTCCATCCACTACATCCATCCATCCACTACATCATCCATCCATCCACTACATCCATCCATCCATCCACTCCATCCACTCGATCCATCCACTACATCCATCCATCCATCCACTACATCCATCCATCCACTACATCCATCCATCCACTCCATCCACTCCATCCATCCATCCATCTACTACATCCATCCATCCATCCACTACATCCACTACATCCATCCATCCACTACATCCATCCATCCACTACATCCATCCATCCACTACATCCATCCATCCACTACATCCATCCATCCATCCACTCCATCCACTCCATCCTCTCCATCATCCATCCATCCATCCACTCCATCCATCCATCCATCCATCCACTACATCCATCCATCCATCCACTACATCCACTACATCCATCCACTACATCCATCCATCCATCCACTCCATCCACTACATCCATCCATCCATCCACTACATCCACTAAATCCATCCATCCATCCACTACATCCATCCATCCACTCCATCCATCCACTCCATCCACTCCATCCACTCCATCCATCCATCCATCCACTCCATCCACTCCATCCATCCATCCATCCACTCCATCCATCATCCACTACATCCATTCATCCATCCATCCACTACATCCATCCATCCATCCATCCACTACATCCAATTCATCCATCCATCCATCCATCCACTACATCCACTACATCCATCCACTCCATCCACTCCATCCACTACATCCATCCATCCATCCATCCACTACATCCACTACATCCATCCACTCCATCCACTCCATCCACTACATCCATCCATCCATCCACTACATCCACTACATCCATCCACTCCATCCACTCCATCCACTACATCCATCCATCCATCCATCCATCCACTACATCCATCCATCCACTACATCCATCCATCCATCCATCCACTACATCCATCCATCCACTCCATCCATCCACTACATCCATCCATCCATCCACTACATTCATCCATCCACTACATCCATCCATCCATCCACTCCATCCACTACATCCATCCATCCATCCACTACATCCATCCATCCACTCCATCCATCCACTACATCCATTCATCCATCCACTACATCCATCCATCCATCCACTACATCCATCCATCCACTCCATCCATCCACTACATCCATCCATCCACTACATCCATCCATGCACTCCATCCATCCACTACATCCATCACTCCATCCACTACATCCATCCATCCATCCACTACATCCATCCATCCACTACATCCATCCATCCATCCATTCCATCCACTCCATCCATCCATCCATCCACTCCATCCATCCACTCCATCCACTCCATCCACTACATCCATCCATCCATCCACTACATCCATCCACTCCATCCACTCCATCCATCCATCCATCCATCCACTACATCCACTACATCCATCCACTCCATCCATCCACTACATCCATCCACTCCATCCACTCCATCCATCCATCCATCCATCCATCCACTACATCCATCCACTCCATCCATCCATCCATCCATCCACTCCATCCACTCCATCCACTACATCCATCCATCCACTACATCCATCCATCCATGCACTCCATCCACTCCATCCACTCCATCCACTACATCCATCCATCCACTACATCCATCCATCCACTCCATCCATCCATCCATCCATCCATCCACTCCATCCACTACATCCATCCATCCACTACATCCATCCACTACATCCATCCATCCACTACATCCATCCATCCACTCCATCCACTCCATCCACTCCATCCATCCATCCACTACATCCATCCATCCATCCATCCACTACATCCATCCATCTATCCACTACATCCATCCATCCATCCACTACATCCATCCATCCATCCATCCATCCATCCATTCATCTATCCACTACATCCATCCATCCACTACATCCATCCATCCATCCATCCACTACATCCATCCATCCACTCCATCCATCCACTACATCCATCCATCCATCCACTACATTCATCCATCCACTACATCCATCCATCCACTACATCCATCCATCCATCCATCCACTCCATCCACTACATCCATCCATCCATCCCTACATCCATCCATCCACTCCATCAATCCACTACATCCATTCATCCATCCACTACATCCATCCATCCATCCACTACATCCATCCATCCACTCCATCCATCCACTACATCCATCCATCCACTACATCCATCCATCCACTCCAGCCATCCACTACATCCATCACCTCCATCCACTACATCCATCCATCCACTACATCCATCCATCCACTACATCCATCCATCCATCCACTACATCCATCCATCCATCCACTCCATCCACTCCATCCATCCATCCACTCCATCCATCCATCCATCCATCCATTCATCCATCCACTCCATCCACTCCATCCACTACATCCATCCATCCATCCACTACATCCATCCATCCATCCACTCCATCCACTCCATCCATCCATCCATCCATCCATCCACTCCATCCACTCCATCCACTACATCCATCCATCCATCCACTACATCCATCCATCCATCCACTCCATCCACTACATCCATCCATCCATCCATCCATCCACTACATCCATCCATCCATCCCTACATCCATCCATCCATCCATCCACTACATCCATCCATCCATCCACTCCATCCACTATATCCATCCATCCATCCATCCACTACATCCATCCATCCATCCACTCCATCCACTATATCCATCCATCCATCCACTACATCCATCCATCCATCCATCCACTCCATCCATCCATCCATCCATCCATCCACTACATCCATCCATCCATCCACTCCATCCACTATATCCATCCATCCATCCATCCATCCATCCATCCATCCACTACATCCATCCATCCACTACATCCATCCATCCACTACATCCATCCACTACATCCATCCATCCATCCATCCATCCACTACATCCATCCATCCACTACATCCACTCCATCCATCCATCCACTCCATCCACTACATCCATCCATCCACTACATCATCCATCCATCCACTACATCCATCCATCCATCCACTCCATCCACTCGATCCATCCACTACATCCATCCATCCATCCATCCATCCACTACATCCATCCATCCACTACATCCACTCCATCCATCCATCCACTCCATCCACTCCATCCACTCCATCCATCCACTACATCCACTCCATCCATCCATCCACTACATCCATCCATCCACTACATCCATCCATCCATCCACTCCATCCACTCCATCCATCCACTACATCCACTCCATCCATCCATCCATCCACTACATCCATCCATCCACTCCATCTACTCCATCCACTACATCCATCCATCCATCCACTACATCCATCCATCCACTACATCCATCCATCCACTACATCCATCCATCCATCCACTCCATCCACTACATCCATCCATCCATCCATCCACTACATCCATCCAACCATCCACTCCATCCATCCACTACATCCATCCATCCATCCATCCACTCCATTCATCCATCCATCCACTACATTCATCCATCCACTACATCCATCCATCCATCCACTACATCCATCCATCCATCCATCCATCCACTACATCCATCCATCCACTCCATTCACTACATCCATCCATCCACTACATCCATCCATTCATCCACTCCATCCGTCCATCCATCCACTCCATCCACTCCATCCACTCCATCCATCCACTACATCCATCCATCCATCCACTCCATCCACTCCATCCACTACATCCATCCATCCACTCCATCCATCCACTACATCCATCCATCCATCAATCCACTCCATCCACTCCATCCACTACATCCATCCATCCACTACATCCATCCATCCATGCACTCCATCCACTCCATCCACTCCATCCACTACATCCATCCATCCACTACATCCATCCATCCACTCCATCCATCCATCCATCCATCCACTACATCCATCCATCCACTACATCCATGCATCCACTCCATCCACTCCATCCATCCATTCACTCCATCCACTCCATCCATCCATCCATCCACTACATCCCTCCATCCACTACATCCATCCATCCATCCATTCACTCCATCCACTCCATCCATCCATCCATCCATCCATCCACTACATCCCTCCATCCACTACATCCATCCATCCATCCATCCACTCCATCCACTCCATCCACTCCATCCACTACATCCATCCATCCATCCATCCATCCACTACATCCATCCATCTATCCACTACATCCACCCATCCATCCACTACATCCATCCATCCACTTCATCCATCCATCCATCCATCCATCCATCCACTACATCCATCCATCCATCCACTACATCCATCCATCCATCCATCCATCCATCCATCCATTCACTACATCCATCCATCCATCCCATCCATTCATCCATCCATCCACTACATCCATCCACTACATCTAACATCCTTGCATCCATCCACTACATCCATCCATCCACTACATCCATCCACTACATCCATCCATCCATCCATCCACTACATCCATCCATCCACTACATCCACTCCATCCATCCATCCACTCCATCCACTACATCCATCCATCCACTACATCCATCCATCCATCCACTCCATCCACTCGATCCATCCACTACATCCATCCATCCATCCATCCACTACATCCATCCATCCACTACATCCACTCCATCCATCCATCCACTCCATCCACTCCATCCACTCCATCCATCCACTACATCCACTCCATCCATCCATCCACTACATCCATCCATCCATCCACTACATCCATCCATCCATCCACTCCATCCACTCCATCCATCCACTACATCCACTCCATCCATCCATCCATCCACTACATCCATCCATCCACTCCATCTACTCCATCCACTACATCCATCCATCCATCCACTACATCCATCCATCCACTACATCCATCCATCCACTACATCCATCCATCCATCCACTCCATCCACTACATCCATCCATCCATCCATCCACTACATCCATCCATCCATCCACTCCATCCATCCACTACATCCATCCATCCATCCATCCACTCCATTCATCCATCCATCCACTACATTCATCCATCCACTACATCCATCCATCCATCCACTACATCCATCCATCCATCCATCCATCCACTACATCCATCCATCCACTCCATTCACTACATCCATCCATCCACTACATCCATCCATTCATCCACTCCATCCGTCCATCCATCCACTCCATCCACTCCATCCACTCCATCCATCCACTACATCCATCCATCCATCCATCCACTCCATCCACTCCATCCACTACATCCATCCATCCACTCCATCCATCCACTACATCCATCCATCCATCAATCCACTCCATCCACTCCATCCACTACATCCATCCATCCACTACATCCATCCATCCATGCACTCCATCCACTCCATCCACTCCATCCACTACATCCATCCATCCACTACATCCATCCATCCACTCCATCCATCCATCCATCCATCCACTACATCCATCCATCCACTACATCCATGCATCCACTCCATCCACTCCATCCATCCATTCACTCCATCCACTCCATCCATCCATCCATCCACTACATCCCTCCATCCACTACATCCATCCATCCATCCATTCACTCCATCCACTCCATCCATCCATCCATCCATCCATCCACTACATCCCTCCATCCACTACACCCATCCATCCATCCATCCACTCCATCCACTCCATCCACTCCATCCACTACATCCATCCATCCACAAAAGTCCCTTTAAGAACGGGAACATTATAAATATTAGAACATAGAATATAGAACAGATATACCGCTTCTTAGACTTGCTTTCAATGAGAACAACAGATCTATAACTCACATTTCTATGTGAATTTGGTCGGCTCATCCAAAAAAGTTAGTTATTGCAACTTTAATGTATATTATAAATGACCAGATGATATGTGGAAAAGGAACACCAAAACATAATCTGTTCATAACAAAGAGATCTGAAGGAAAGTGACTTTGAGAGTCAGTGTGAGCTCTGTATTGTCTTCAGATACTAAATGACAGCCTTTTCACTATGTCCCTATGGGCCCTAGTGAAACGTAACGCACTAAGTGGGGTGCTATTTGGATTGAAGCCAATGTTTTCTATCAGACTACTAATCATGTTATCAATATATTATAGACAAGACAAGAACGAGCCGATCCAATCATTTATTAAACGTTTCAACAGCTAGGCTGTCCTCATCAGGCTGTCCTCATAAGGCTTTAATCTCTATATCAATATATTATGACAATGTAATATTGATGGGTTGAATTTAGCAAAACTGCAATATATCGGGGCAAAAATAAATAAAGATCTAATGGTAACTTGGATAACGTGAGCATGCAAGGCACGCACACACACACACAGAGAGATGCATACAAAGCTCCTCCCCGCTTTCCATTTGGCAAATCTGACCATAATTCTATCCTCCTGATTCCTGCTTACAAGCAAAAACTAAAGCAGGAAGTACCAGTGACTCGCTCAATCCGGAAGTGGTCAGATGACGCGGATGCTACGCTACAGGACTGTTTTGCTAGCACAGACTGAAATATGTTCCGGGATTTATCCAATGGCATCGGGTACGCAACCAAAACTCCGCCCCTGTGCTTTCTTCTCGAAGAAGCTCAGCCCAGCGGAGCGTAACTATGATGTGGGGGACCGGGAGCTGTTGGCTGTGGTTAAAGCGTTGAAGGCGTGGAGACATTGGCTTGAGGGGGCTAAACACCCTTTCCTCATCTGGACTGACCACCGCAACCTGGAGTACATCCGGGCAGCGAGGAGACTGAATCCTCGTCAGGCAAGGTGGGCCATGTTCTTTACCCGTTTTGTATTTACCCTGTCCTACAGACCAGGTTCCCAGAATACTAAGGCAGACGCACTGTCCCGGCTGTATGACACAGAGGAGCGGCCCATGGATCAGACTCCCATACTCCTGGCCTCTTGCCTGGTAGCGCTGGTCGTGTGGGAGTTGGACGCAGACATTGAGCAGGCTTTGCGTACAGAACCCGCTCCCCTCCAGTGTCCGGTCGGGCGTATGTACGTTCCGTTTGCTGTCCGTGACCAGTTGATCTATTGGGCCCACACGTCACCCTCCTCTGGTCATCCGGGAATCGGTCGGACGGTGCGCTGTCTGACTGGGAAGTACTGGTGGCCCACCTTGGCTAAGGACATGAGGATCTATGTTTCCTCCTGCTCGGTGTGTGCCCAGAGTAAGGCTCCGAGACACCTGCCCAGAGGTAAGCTACACCCCTTACCCGTTCCACAATGACCTTGGTCACACCTGTCTGTGGATTTTTTAACTGATCTACCTCTTTCACAGGGAAACACTATGATCCTGGTCGTTGTGGATCGTTTCTCTAAGTCCTGTCGTCTCCTCCCTCTGCCCGGTCTTCCTACGGCCCTACAGACTGCGGAAGCCTTGTTTACTCAAGTCTTCCGGCACTACGGGGTGCCTGAGGATATAGTGTTTGATCGGGGTCCCCAGTTCACGTCGAGAGTCTGGAAGGCGTTCATGGAACGTCTGGGGGTCTCGATCAGCCTTACCTCGGGTTTTCACCCCAAGAGTAACGGGCAGGTAGAGAGAGTATGTGGGCAGGTTTCTGCGGTCCTATTTCCAGGACCGGCCGGGGGAGTGGGCGACATTCGTGCCCTTCACCACTCCTCCACTAACCTAACCCCCTTTCAGTGTGTATTGGCGTACCAGCCGGTTCTGGCACCATGGCATCAGGGTCAGACCGAGGCTCCTGCGGTGGACAACTGGTTCAGGCGTGCGGAGGAGACAAGGGAGGCCGCACGTGTAAACCTCCAGCAAGCCGCGCTTCGCCAGAAAACCAGTGTGGACCGTCACCGCAGCGAACACCGGGGGGACCGGGTCTGGCTCTCGACACGAAACCTGCCCCTCCTGCCGGAAGCTGGGTCTGCGGTTTGTGGGGCCCTTCAAGTCCTGAGGAGGGTGAACGAGGTATGTTACAGTGAGGGAAATAAGTATTTGATCCCCTGCTGATTTTGTACGTTTGCCTACTGACAAAGAAATGATCAAGCAAGGGGCACCACCAAGCAAGCGGCACCATGAAGACTAAAGAGCTCTCCAAATAGGTCAGGGACAAAGTTGTGGAGAAGTACAGATCAGGGTTGGGTTATAAAAAAATATCAGAAACTTTGAACATCCCACGGAGCGCCATTAAACCCATCCAACTCGAAGGAGCTGTAGCAGTTTTGCCTTGAACAAACCTGCCAAGAGAGGGCCGCACACCAAAACTCACGGACCAGGCAAGGAGGGCATTAATCACAGAGGCAACAAAGAGACCAAAGATAACCCTGAATGAGCTGCAAAGCTCCACAGCGGAGAGTGGAGTATCTGTCCATAGGACCACTTTAAGCCATACACTCCACAGAGCTGGGCTTTACAGAAGAGTGGCCAGAAAAAGCCAATACTTAAAGAAAAAAATAAGCAAACCCGTTTGCTGTTCGCCAAAAGGCATGTGGGAGACTCCCCAAAACATATGGAAGGAGATACTCTGGTCAGATGAGACAAAAATGTAGCTTTTTGGCCATCAAAGAAAACGCTATGTCTGGCGCAAACCCAACACCTCTCAAAACCTCCCTCTGTAACTGGATCCTGGACTTCCTGGGTAGGCAACAACATGTCTGCCATGCTGATCCTCAACACTGGGGCCCCTCAGGGTTGTGTACTTAGTCCCCTCCTGTCCTCCCTGTTCACCCACAACTGCATGGCCAAACACGACTCCAACACCATTATTAACTTTGCTGATGACACAACAGTGGTAGGCCTGATCACCGACAACGATGAGACAGCCTATAGGGAGGAGGTCAGAGAACTTGCAGTGTGGTGCCAGGACAGCAACCTCTCCCTCAATGTGAGCAAGACAAAGGAGCTGATCGTGGACTACAGGAAAAGGAAGGCCGAACAGGCCCCCATTCACATCAATGGGGCTGTAGTGGAACAGGTTGAGAGTTTCAAGTTCCTTGCTGTATACATCACCAACAATCTATCATGGTCCAAACACACCAAGACAGTCGTGAAGAGGGCATGATAAAACCTTTTCCCCTTCAGGAGACTAAAAATATTTGGCATTGGTCCCCAGATCCTGCTGACGATCAACCTTCAATAACAACCTAGCCGTCCAATGGAGCTGTTCATGTGGTGTATAAAGCAGAGACTGTTAATGTGGTGTATATAGCAGAGACTGTTAACGTGGTGTATAAAGCAGAGTCTGTTAATGTGGTGTATATAGCAGAGACTGTTAATGTGGTGTATATAGCAGAGACTGTTAACGTGGTGTATATAGCAGAGACTGTTAATGTGGTGTATATAGCAGAGACTGTTAATGTGGTGTATATAGCAGAGACTACAACTACTACTAATGTGGTATATATAGCAGAGACTGTTAACGTGGTGTATATAGCAGAGACTGTTAACGTGGTGTATATAGCAGAGACTGTTAACGTGGTGTATATAGCAGAGTCTGTTAATGTGGTGTATATAGCAGAGTCTGTTAATGTGGTGTATATAACAGAGACTGTTAATGTGGTGTATATAGCAGAGACTGTTAACGTGGTGTATATAGCAGAGACTGTTAATGTGGTGTATATAGCAGAGACTGTTAATGTGGTGTATATAGCAGAGACTGTTAATGTGGTGTATATAGCAGAGACTGTTAATGTGGTGTATATAGCAGAGACTGTTAACGTGGTGTATATAGCAGAGACTGTTAATGTGGCGTATATAGCAGAGACTGTTAATACGTAAAAGTTTAAGTGGGGGTCGTACTATGTATAATTTATCTATTTGATTTAGATGTTTGACCCCTATAGGTTTAAATTATTTAATAAAATATTTAATTTGGCCTTTTTTTTTTACTGTAGCCCAGAGGAAGCGTTGAATAACACATTCATAAATGGCCCCCCCAAAAAAGAAGAAGAAGAAACAAGTTTTTGAAGTGTTTTTCCTACATCTAGGAGATGTAAGAAAGCTCAGGAAATGTAATCCGAGATGTTTGGTTAGGCACAACGCTACCTTCGTACTTCCATTTTTATTTTTTTTATTTTTTTACAGGTTCTGTTTACCTTCAGACGAGTTCCGTGACACTGGTGGGGTTCATGTAGCAAAACGGACACCATCTTGTTCGGCAGAATCTCCCCTTTCCATAGAGTTGTCATAATAGTTTTGTAGGTCAAACCATTTCGGACGCTACAGACGTTTTTTTTTTGGGGGGGGGGGGGGTGTCTCACGGGTCTGACAAACACCTCTCTAGCTCTGACACTTTTCCCCGCAGATGCAGAAGTAGCAACATCGACTGATGAGGTGAATTGAGACGCATCCAATGCAACAACAACAACAACAAAAAACAGATATCCCTAGTTTAAACTGATTTATTTTGATGGGGATTGTTTTATTATGTTACTTAGATTGACGCACCAGTGTTGAAGAGACTATCATGCAGGCGAAGGGAAGGTATACAACCAAGAGAAGGTTGGAACCTGGTCGCCTGACACCCAAGGCAAGTACACTACTCCAACCGCAACCCCAAGAGACTTCATTAAGATTCAGGGAGGAGCACAGCACCTAGGAGGGCTTGGAAGGAAAGATTAATCTGTTTTCCACTAAGACCTCAGATTAGGATAAATCATTGTTTGATGAATTCATGCAGAGAGAGAGAGAGAGAAAGGCCAACGTAAGAAAAACACAGCCACCTCCACAGCCAGAGATAGCGAATAAGAAAATCACAAAGTGCACCTACATTATAGTGTGTGTGTGTGTTGAGAGAGAGCAAGATATCATTTTGTGTCTGTGTGTTTGTGTGTGTGTGTGTGTCGAGAGTGAGAGATATAATGTTTCTGTGTGTGTGTTGAGAGATAGATTTTTTCTGTGTGTGTGTGTGTGTGTGTTGAGAGAGAGAGATATAATGTTTCTGTGTGTGTTGAGAGAGATTTTTTTCTGTGTGTGTGTGTGTGTGTGTTGAGAGAGAGATTTTTTCTGTGTGTGTGTGTGTGCGTGCGTGCATGTGTGTTGAGAGAGAGAGATAATGTTTCTGTGTGTGTGTTGAGAGTGATTTATTGTGTGTGTGTGTGTGTGTGTGTGTGTGTGTGTGTGTGTGTGTGTGTGTGTGTGTGTGTGTGTGTTGAGAGATAGATTTTTTCTGCGTGTGTGAGAGATTTAATGTTAGGGAAAAGAGGAAGAGATGCTCTACTGCCTTTTAAAACAGTCTTCCTCTTTTTCTTCTGCTGCTGCTAGATGGCTTTCTATTGATTTACTGTTCTCTACTACAGATTGGAGCCTCTACCTCTCTTCTTCAATGCAATCTCTCTCTCTCTCTCGCTCTCTCTCGCTCTCTCTCTCTCTCTCTCTCTCTCTCTCTCTCTCTCTCTCTCTCTCTCTCTTCTCTTCTCTTTCTCTCTCCTTTGCTCACTCTTCTCTCTCTCACGCTCCTCTCTCTCTCTCTCTCTCTTTCTCTCTCTCTCTCTCTCTCTTTCACTCTTCTCTCTCTCTCTCTCTCTCTCTCTCGCTGTTCTCTTCTCTTTCTCTCTCCTTTGCTCACTCTTCTCTCTCTCACGCTCCTCTCTCTCTCACGCTCCTCTCTCTCTCTCTCTCTCTCTCTCTCTCTCTCTCTCTCTCTCTCTCTCAATTACACATTCAATTCCATTTGCTTTATTGGCATGACGTAACAATGTACATATTGCCCAAAGCTTACTTTGGATATTTACAATATTAAAATAATACGAATCAAAATTGTCAACAGGACAACAGTAACAACAATAACCAAGTGTCAAAATAACCATACATTAAACAATAACAATAATCATACAGTAGAGGACATGTGCAGGTTGATTGGTCTGTCAGACACTGTCCCTCATCTTATGGCAGGCAGCAATGTAGTGCGCTGCCAACCCACAGCTCTCTGCGTCCTCCCCCAACAGGACGGGTAGCCTACTGTCATCAGAGAGGTCTTTCAAACCTTGAATAAGGGTTTCAAATTTGGGGAAATGACACTCTCTAATTGTTTTATATTCTTGACATTTTGTCAGGAAATGCAGCTCCATCTCAGGTTCTGCTGTTGTGCAGTGGTTGCACAGCGTTTCCTCTACAGGGAGCCAGGTTTTCCTGTGTCGACCCTTCTCAATGGCAAGGCTGTGCTCACTGAGCCTGTACTTTGTCAAGGTTTTTCTAAGGTTTTGATCGGTAACCATGGTCAAATAGTTAGCCATGGTGTACTGTCGATTTAGGGCCAGATAGCACTGCATTTTGCTTTGTGCTTATGTTTCCCAATAAGCAATGTAGTTTTGTTTTGACTTTGTTGTAATTTGTTTTATTCTGATTGATTGGATGTTCTGGTCCTGAGGCTTCAATGTGTTAGTAGAACAGGTTTGTGAACTCAGCCCCAGGACCAGCTGGATGAGGGTCCTGAGGCGTCAGTATGTTAGTAGAACAGGTTTGTGAACTCAGCCCCAGGACCAGCTGGATGAGGGTCCTGAGGCTTCAGTGTGTTAGTAGAACAGGTTTGTGAACTCAGCCCCAGGACCAGCTGGATGAGGGTCCTGAGGCTTCAGTGTGTTAGTAGAACAGGTTTGTGAACTCAGCCCCAGGACCAGCTGGATGAGGGTCCTGAGGCTTCAGTGTGTTAGTAGAACAGGTTTGTGAACTCAGCCCCAGGACCAGCTGGATGAGGGTCCAGAGGCTTCAGTGTGTTAGTAGAACAGGTTTGTGAACTCAGCCCCAGGACCAGCTGGATGAGGGGACTCTTTTCTTTGTTCAGCTCTTGGCATTGCAGGGCTTGGTAATGATATAAGAGAGGGTCACTGTATTTTAGATGTTTCCAAAACTTAATTGCTCTTTTTTAAAATGTTTATTTTCTCTCTCTCGCTCCCTCTCTCTCTCTCGCTCTCTCTCTCTCTCTCTCTCTCTCTATGTCATGAAGAGCAGGTGTTCTTAATGTTTTGTATACTCAGTGTACATACCACAGAACATTGGAGAGGAGCCAGTTGCCATGTAGACAGACGATGCACTCTGGAACATCTGGTAATCCTAAAAATACATTTTCTTCCAATACGTCTGGCTGTGTCGGCACTTAGATAGCAGACAGAAAAGGTCATGAGAGCGTCAGCTTGGTTGCCACCCCCAGCTTGTCGCATGACGACCTAACGACCTAGAAAAGAGAGAATGTTGTCAGGCTCAGATTGGTGACGGTCAGTATCTCTGGTGTAGGCTTGTTGGAGAGGTGGGGGAGAACGTAGTGAAATGTCATAAGTGCTTGTCGATCATCTTCAATGCTGCAAATATGTTTTCTTTCACTTAGTTCTCTCTCTCTCTCTTTCTCTCTCTCTCTCTCTTTGTGTATCTATATGTCAATGTCTCTGTGTGTCTCTTTCTCTCTCTCTCTCTCTCTCTCTCTTTCTCTCTCTCTCTCTCTCTGTATCTATACGTCAATGTCTTTGTCTCTCTCTCAATTTTTTCAATTCAATTCAATTCGCTTTATTGGCATGACGTAACAATGTACATATTGCCAAAGCTTATTTTGTATATTTACACAATAAAAAATAAAATAAAAATGACAATCAAAATTGTCAACAGGACAACAGTAACAACAATAACCAACGGTCAAAATAACCATACATTCAACAATAACAATAAGCATACAGTAGAGTACATGTGCAGGTTTATTGGTCTGTCAGACACTGTCCCTCAACTTATGGCAGGCAGCAATGTAGTGCGCTGCCAACACACAGCTCTCTGCGTCCTCCCCCAACAGGACGAGTAGCCTATCCTCATCATCTCTCTCTCTCTCTCTCTCTCACTCAATTTAATTCAAAGGGCTTCATTGGCCTGGGAAACAAACAAACAAAGCAAATGAAATAGATAATAAACAAAAGTGAAATAAACAATCAGACATTAACAGTAGACAAAAGTTTCCAAGGAATTTCAACTGTCATAATATGGCTATATACACTGCTGTAACGATGTGCAAATAGTTAAAGTACAAAAGGGAAAATAAATAAACATGAATATAGGCTGTATTTACAATGGTGTTTGTTCTTCACTGGTTGCCAGGTCACAAATCTTGCAGCTGTGATGGCACACTGTGGTATTTCACCCAATATGGGAGTTTATCAAAATTGGGTTTGTTTTCAAATTCTTTGTGGGTCTGTGTAATCTGAGGGAAAGATGTGTCTCTAATATGGTCATATATTTGGCAGGAGGTTAGGAAGTGCAGCTCAGTTTCCACCTCATTTTGTGGGTAGTGTGCACATAGCCTGTCTTCTGTTGAGAAGCCAGGCCTGCCTACGGTGGCCTTTCTCAATAGCAAGGCTATGCTCACTGAGTCTGTACATAGGTACAGCTTTCCTTCATTTTGGGACAGTCACAGTGGTCAGGTATCCTTCCACTGTGTACTCTCTGGTCAGGGCCAAATAGAATTCGAGTTTGCTCAGATTTTTCTACAATTCCTTTTTGTTTGGTTGGGTCTAATTGGGTTGCTGTACATGGGCTCTGAGGGGTCTGTTTGTGTTTCTTTAGGGGCTAGATCAGCTTTAACAGTGCTGATAGATTGTAGGTTCCATCCATGTAATTGTCTGCATAACTTCCAATCCCCCATATATTAGCCTAATACTGCTGCACTAGTCTAGTCTAATACTGCTGCACTAGTCTAGTCTAATACTGCTGCACTAGTCTAGTCTAGTCTAATACTGCTGCACTAGTCTAGTCTACTACTGCTGCACTAGTCTAGTCTAATACTGCTGCACTAGTCTAGTCTAATACTGCTGCACTAGTCTAGTCTACTACTGCTGCACTAGTCTAGTCTAATACTGCTGCACTAGTCTAGTCTAATACTGCTGCACTAGTCTAGTCTACTACTGCTGCACTAGTCTAGTCTACTACTGCTGCACTCGTCTAGTCTAATACTGCTGCACTAGTCTAGTCTAATACTGCTGCACTAGTCTAGTCTAATACTGCTGCACTAGTCTAGTCTACTACTGCTGCACTAGTCTAGTCTAATACTGCTGCACTAGTCTAGTCTAATACTGCTGCACTAGTCTAGTCTAGTCTAATACTGCTGCACTAGTCTAGTCTACTACTGCTGCACTAGTCTAGTCTAATACTGCTGCACTAGTCTAGTCTAATGCTGCTGCACTAGTCTAGTCTAATACTGCTGCACTAGTCTAGTCTAGTCTAATACTGCTGCACTAGTTTAGTCTAGTCTAAAACTGCTGCACTAGTCTAGTCTAATACTGCTGCACTAGTCTAGTCTAATACTGCTGCACTAGTCTAGTCTAATACTGCTGCACTAGTCTAGTCAAATACTGCTGCACTAGTCTAGTCTAGTCTAATACTGCTGCACTAATCTAGTCTAATACTGCTGCATTAGTCTAGTCTAATACTGCTGCACTAGTCTAGTCTAATACTGCTGCACTAGTCTAGTCTAAGACTGCTGCACTAGTCTAGTCTAATACTGCTGTCACTAGTCTAGTCTAATACTGCTGCACTAGTCTAGTCTAATACTGCTGCACTAGTCTAGTCTAATACTGCTGCCACTAGGCTAGTCTAATACTGCTGCACTAGTCTAGGCTAGTCAATACTGCTGCACTAGTCTAGTCTAATACTGCTGCACTAGTCTTAGTCTAATACTGCTGCACTAGTCTAGTCTAATTACTGCTGCACTAGTCTAGTCTAATACTGTACTGCCTAGTCCTATTAGTTAGTCTAATACTTGCTGCACTAGTCTAGTCTAATACTGCTGCACTAGTCTAGTCTAATACTGCTGCACTAGTCTAGTCTACTACTGCTGCACTAGTCTAGTCTATACTGCTGCACTTAGTCTAGTCCTAATACTGCTGCACTAGTCTAGTCTACTACTGCTGCACTAGTCTAGTCTAAAACTGCTGCACTAGTCTAGTCTAATACTGCTGCACTAGTCTAGTCTAGTCCTAATACTGCTGCACCTAGGCTAGTCTAATACTGCTGCAGCTAGTCTAGTCTAATACTGCTGCACTAGTCTAGTCTAGTCTAATAGTGCTGCACTAGTCTAGTCTAATACTGCTGCACTAGTCTAGTCTAATACTGCTGCACTAGTCTAGTCTAATACTGCTGCACTAGTCTAGTCTAATACTGCTGCACTAGTCTAGTCTAATACTGCTGCATTAGTCTAGTCTAATACTGCTGCACTAGTCTAATACTGCTGCACTAGTCTAGTCTAATACTGCTGCACTAGTCTAGTCTAGTCTAATACTGCTGCACTAGTCTAGTCTAATACTGCTGCACTAGTCTAGTCTAATACTGCTGCACTAGTCTAGTCTAGTCTACTACTGCTGCACTAGTCTAGTCTAATACTGCTGCACTAGTCTAGTCTATACTGCTGCACTAGTCTAGTCTAATACTGCTGCACTAGTCTAGTCTAATACTGCTGCACTAGTCTAGTCTAATACTGCTGCACTAGTCTAGTCTAATACTGCTGCACTAGTCTAGTCTAGTCTAATACTGCTGCACTAGTCTAGTCTACTACTGCTGCACTAGTCTAGTCTAATACTGTCTGCACTAGTGTGTCTACTACTGCTGCACTAGTGTAGTCTACTACTGCTGCACTAGTCTAGTCTAGTCTAATACTGCTGCACTAGTCGAGTCTAATACTGCTGCACTAGTTTAGTCTAATACTGCTGCACTAGTCTAGTCTAATACTGCTGCACTAGTCTAGTTTAGTCTAATACTGCTGCACTAGTCTAGTCTAATACTGCTGCACTAGTCTAGTCTAATACTGCTGCACTAGTCTAGTCTAGTCTAATACTGCTGCACTAGTCTAGTCTAATACTGCTGCACTAGTCTAGTCTAATACTGCTGCACTAGTCTAGTCTAATACTGCTGCACTAGTCTAGTCTAATACTGCTGCACTAGTCTAGTCTACTACTGCTGCACTAGTCTAGTCTAATACTGCTGCACTAGTCTAGTCTAATACTGCTGCACTAGTCTAGTCTAGTCTAATACTGCTGCACTAGTCTAGTCTACTACTGCTGCACTAGTCTAGTCTAATACTGCTGCACTAGTCTAGTCTAATACTGCTGCACTAGTGTAGTCTACTACTGCTGCACTAGTGTAGTCTACTACTGCTGCACTAGTCTAGTCTAGTCTAATACTGCTGCACTAGTCGAGTCTAATACTGCTGCACTAGTTTAGTCTAATACTGCTGCACTAGTCTAGTCTAATACTGCTGCACTAGTCTAGTTTAGTCTAATACTGCTGCACTAGTCTAGTCTAATACTGCTGCACTAGTCTAGTCAAATACTGCTGCACTAGTCTAGTCTAGTCTAATACTGCTGCACTAATCTAGTCTAATACTGCTGCATTAGTCTAGTCTAATACTGCTGCACTAGTCTAGTCTAATACTGCTGCACTAGTCTAGTCTAATACTGCTGCACTAGTCTAGTCTAATACTGCTGCACTAGTCTAGTCTAATACTGCTGCACTAGTCTAGTCTAATACTGCTGCACTAGTCTAGTCTAATACTGCTGCACTAGTCTAGTCTAATACTGCTGCACTAGTCTAGTCTAGTCTAATACTGCTGCACTAGTCTAGTCTAATACTGCTGCACTAGTCTAGTCTAATACTGCTGCACTAGTCTAGTCTAATACTGCTGCACTAGTCTAGTCTAATACTGCTGCACTAGTCTAGTTTAGTCTAATACTGCTGCACTAGTCTAGTCTAATACTGCTGCACTAGTCTAGTCTAATACTGCTGCACTAGTCTAGTCTACTACTGCTGCACTAGTCTAGTCTAATACTGCTGCACTAGTCTAGTCTAATACTGCTGCACTAGTCTAGTCTACTACTGCTGCACTAGTCTAGTCTAAAACTGCTGCACTAGTCTAGTCTAATACTGCTGCACTAGTCTAGTCTAGTCTAATACTGCTGCACTAGTCTAGTCTAATACTGCTGCACTAGTCTAGTCTAATACTGCTGCACTAGTCTAGTCTAGTCTAATACTGCTGCACTAGTCTAGTCTAATACTGCTGCACTAGTCTAGTCTAATACTGCTGCACTAGTCTAGTCTAATACTGCTGCACTAGTCTAGTCTAATACTGCTGCACTAGTCTAGTCTAATACTGCTGCATTAGTCTAGTCTAATACTGCTGCACTAGTCTAATACTGCTGCACTAGTCTAGTCTAATACTGCTGCACTAGTCTAGTCTAGTCTAATACTGCTGCACTAGTCTAGTCTAATACTGCTGCACTAGTCTAGTCTAATACTGCTGCACTAGTCTAGTCTAGTCTACTACTGCTGCACTAGTCTAGTCTAATACTGCTGCACTAGTCTAGTCTACTACTGCTGCACTAGTCTAGTCTAATACTGCTGCACTAGTCTAGTCTAATACTGCTGCACTAGTCTAGTCTAATACTGCTGCACTAGTCTAGTCTAATAATGTTGCACTAGTCTAGTCTAGTCTAATACTGCTGCACTAGTCTAGTCTACTACTGCTGCACTAGTCTAGTCTAATACTGCTGCACTAGTGTAGTCTACTACTGCTGCACTAGTGTAGTCTACTACTGCTGCACTAGTCTAGTCTAGTCTAATACTGCTGCACTAGTCGAGTCTAATACTGCTGCACTAGTTTAGTCTAATACTGCTGCACTAGTCTAGTCTAATACTGCTGCACTAGTCTAGTTTAGTCTAATACTGCTGCACTAGTCTAGTCTAATACTGCTGCACTAGTCTAGT